>NC_051228.1:2690554-2710554 GCF_015220715.1 Pygocentrus nattereri
AACCATAAGATGTAGTTTTTTCATCCAGGGGGCCCCACAGAGTGTAAACATATGAATTTACTTGCTTCAAACGTGTACATTTAATCATTTTGACATTAATAAAACATGTACTATCATCAATACATCAATTATGTACACATTTAAGTCAAGTAAATACAATCAATCATAATACATAAAAATGTATGCCAACAACGATTGTTATGCAAATTAGATGCAAATTGGCGCAAATGACATTGTAATATGCAAATTATATTCTAATTGCTTATTCGCGTCTACCAGTCTCTATTCACTGTTAGTCACATTAGCACGTTTGGTAACGCTATTCCTTTAAACCCACCATCCGAGAGACACTATTGCAGAACTCCAGCTGCCTGTGCACCAATCAGAACAGCCAGCTCAGGAGGGGATTGTGGGAAATGTAGTTCATAAGACTAAACAGAGGTGTTTCTGCACCACATGTCACAGGAAACACACAGAACAGCCTGGAAAGCTATCCAGCGAGATGAAAAATAAACAAGAAATCAAAATATTATTTCAAGAAAAAAGATTAAAAGTAGCACAAAATCATTCATTCAGTCACTAGGCACCTATTCTATAACTGTGTACACTTAACAGCATAAGACACAATCCAGAGCACATTAAAACGCAACTACACCCCCCAAAAAGAGTCTAAAAAATATGACAAAAAGGAGAAAAAAACATGCAAGAAAAATACCTTCATCCCTCGGCCTGTTCATCGAAGACTCATCGTGTTTTTTTGTGAGCGGACCTGGGGTTAAGACAAAAAGGGGGGAAAGAGAAAAGACAAAATTCAAAAAGAGGCTTCACTACGCTAAAAAAAATATAAAAAAACTGAAAACACAAAAATATTCAAAACAGAAAAACAAGAAAGGCTAAAAACGACAAACAGGCAAAAGACCACGAGTCTGGCTTTTATTCTGAACAGAAGACGGAGAAAAAAAACGAAGACGCCAAGAGACACACAGACAGAGAACTGGTTAGAACCACCAACACTGGCTGACTCGGACGGTTCTTTTAGGAACCGAGATGTGAGTAGAACCTTTTACAGTTTAATGCACTTTCAGAGTCAAGGTTCTAGCATTTTTTATCTGCATGTCGAGAACCAACCAGGAACCTTTCTTTTAAAGAGGGTACACACGCGCACACACACACACACACACACACACACACACACACACACACACACACACACACACACACACACACACACACACACACAGACTCAATTTGACTCGGACCTCACCTCACCTTTAATGACTTATGAATCAAATTGGAGTCACCCTTTAATGACTTGCAACTTGATTCAGACACTCTATTAGGCGACGGGCGACTCAGATTCACCCTTAAGTGACTGACGACTCGATTCAGCAATTCCTTAAGTCATGTGTGACTCAGACTTGCCCTTAAATGACTAATCACTCGACTGGCATTCACCCTTAAACAACTTGCGACTCAACAAGAACTCGCCTTTAAATGCCTTGCAACTTGGCTTTGACTCTCTTTTAAGTGACTTGTGACTCAGACTCACCCTTAAATTACTTGTGACTCATCTCAGAGTCACCTTTTAATGACTCACGACTCCACGACTCCACGACTCCGCGCAGACATGCCTTGTAATGACTCACGACTCCACACAGACTTGCCTTGTAATGACTCACGACTCCACACAGACTAGCCTTGTAATGACTCGCGACTCCACACAGACTTGCCTTGTAATGACTCACAACTCCACATAGGCTTGCCTTGTAATGACTCACGACTCCACATAGACTTGCCTTGTAATGACTCACGACTCCACACAGACTTGCCTTGTAATGACTCACAACTCCACACAGGCTTGCCTTGTAATGACTCACGACTCCACATAGACTTGCCTTTAAATGACTCAACCCTGACTGTCCCTCCTGACTTAATTGAATGACTCTCAACTCAGCAAAGACTCTCCATTAAATGACTCACAACTGCACTTTTACCTGACTCATGACTTGACTCAGACTCACCCTTAAATGAACCTGGTTCCGGCTTTAAGTGCTGCAGCTATTAATGGGCATCAGACTGTCCTGCGTGTGTGTCCACTCCTTTACACGGCGCTGCTATTAGCCTTAGCACATTAGCATTAGCATTAGCCAGGCAAGCTCCCGCTCTAAGTGCTGTGGCTATTAACGGCCGTTATCTGACTGACCCGCGCGTGTGTGTGCATGGCAGAGCCGCTGTAAAGGAGCCGATACGGATCCGCTTCATTATTTACTCTCTTTATCTTTCAGGAGCTACACACACACACACACACACACACACACACACACACACACAGTCCTTTCCATCACTGTCTGCACTGATTCAGACAGACAGCACATGTAACACACTCTCGCTCTCTCATACACACGCGTACACACCCCTCTCCATCACTGCCACGGTAATCGGAGTGGACAGTCGACAGACCGTGCTCACGCACAGTCTTGTTCCAGGCCTGGACACGCATGCACTCGTTTTTATGCCTCGTAAGGACATACAGTCCTATAGGGACTGTAATGTGTTACATACATTACTACGCCAAGGTCAGAGACCCCCTTCATTTATTTAACGTCCAGTCAAAATGACCATTAATTACAAGTTATTCGTTTTTAAGGAGGAGATGGATGGAGTTCAAACAAAAAAGCCATGACTTAATAAGGCATGGGAATGAGATCATTTAGTTGTGGCCATGAATTAGTAAGGCATGGGGATGAGGTCCTAATGTGTGGCCATGACTTAGTAAGGTGTGGGAATAAGATAATTAAGCTGCGGCCACAACTTAGTAAGGCGAGGGAATGAGATAACTTAGTTATGGCCATGACTGAGTAAGGCAAGGGAATGAGATCCTAATACGTGGCCATGACTTCACATGACAAAGGAACGAGATAATTAAGTCGTGGCCTTGAATTAGTGAGGCATGTGGATGAGATACTAATGTGTGGCCATGACTTAGTAAGGTGTGAGAATGAGATAATTAAGACATGGGAACAAGTTCCTAATGTGTAGTCACTGCTTAATAAGGTGTGGGAACAATATCCTAATGTGTGGCCACAATTTAATAAAGCATGGCAATGAGATCCTAATGTGTGGCCACGACTTGGTAAGGCATTGGAATGGGATAATTAAGCAATGGCCACAATTTAATAAGGTGTCAGTACGAGGTCCAATGTGTGGGCATGACTTAGTAAGGCGTGGGAATGAGATCCTAATATGTGGCCATTATTTAGTAAGGAGTGGGAATAAGATAAATAAGCCTTCGCCACAGCTTAATAAGGTGCGATTCTGTTCCCTTGCTAAGTCATTAATTATTTCATTCCCATGCCTTACCAAGTCGTGGCCATGCGTTAGGATCTCATTCCCACGGGTTTTCTTTGGGGACTATTTTGCCCTACAATGATCTGCAAACATCAGACAGTGAACCCATAACTATTGAGGGGAGCTTTTAAAGGTGGACGTCTGGTTCCTATCACCACCACTGTGAAGTTTCTCTAGAACTCCCGGAAAATGTCCTGAAAACGCATGAAAACAAACACGCATGCTAACACACGACATGTGAATCGGATCTTTTATCCCCAGCAGCACTTGGGCGATCGATGCCGGCCCGATTTCCAGCCTGTTCACCGTCTCAACTCGCCTGTTCCAGTAAACACTCAGGAAGAGACAGCTAGACACTATCAAAACGTACGTGCGTGTGGGAGAGAGATAGATAGGGATAGATTAAGCCCTGACCACATCAGCACTTTAGCAGTGTTTCAGAGCGTTAGGAGAACGTGCTTTAATTGCTTAAATAGAGCTCTCCATCAGTGTGTGTGGTCTGCAGGCCTCCATTAGAGTTCAGGCACACACCCACATTTCCGCTGATGGAGAAGAGCAGGAAGGGAAAACTTTATCCTGCTGTTCTGGGCAGACAGTGGACAATATTCAATACATGTCTGAAAGTGTTGAGGCTCCAGAGTTTCTTCTGAAATGAAGGGTATTAATGGGGAGTTTGTCCCTCCCTTGCTGCAGTAACAGCCTCTACTCTTCCGGGAAGGCTTTACACTAAATCAGGGGTCGGCAACATGCGGCTCCTTTACTGCCCTGTTGCGGCTCCACAGCTGAATCAGATCAGTAGGTAATAATAAAATAATCCTCCTCTACAGTAAAATAAAGCTCTGCTGATCCTTCAACACAGTTTAACAGTAAATGGTCTTAAACGCTGGAGTTAATGTAGCCTATAACTGCTAATTTCCCTACTTTTGACCCAAATTTTCCCGTTCCACCTTAAATGAGGCAGCAGTTTTTGACGTTTTGACCATTTCAGGTGCCTGGCGCGTGGGAACACAAGATGCGGGCGAATGAAAAACCTCGTAAAAAGTCAAAAGTTGAGAGACATTTTACAAGACACTGTTTTGTGGAAAGGTTTCCTGCCGGAGATGTGAGAAAAGAGGCTGTAGCTGAGCGAAAGCAGAGCAAAGTAAGTCTGAGTTTTCCTTTAGAATATATTTTTTATCCTATACTAGGGCATCAGTACACCCTGAGACAGATTTACAGCCACGAAGATTAAACATTCCTCAATGAAATGGACAGAAAACGTTGTGGCTCCCAAGGTGGTTTGATTTTTGTTACAAAGGACAATAGACGACAAACCGAAGACAAAAAACATGAATTACACCAGAAAAGAGAGCAAAACAAAAGCTGGTCCAGCTGCACAACAATAGCTGTGAAAAAAAAAACATTCTGGGCGTGGCCTGGATAAGGGTGTGGCTGTGGGATGTAGGCGGGTTCTGTAGTCGGGGAATGTTGTGTTATTTATTTTGGGATGTCGTGTGTCTGTATGGTGAGCGACTGTGCAGTACTGGCCTGTACGTGACAGGAGAGCGGCTGCATGCAGCTCCAGAAAAACCTGCAGGTTTGTCCTCTTTGACAGTCCGTGTAGAAACACCTCCTGCATGTCTCTCTCTCTCTCTCTCTCTCTCTCTCTCTCTCTCTCTCTCTCAAGTAAGCAGTATGAAACAGTATGTGAGAGAGAGCGAGCGAGCGAGAGAGAGAGAGAGAGAGAGAGAGAAAGCAACGCCCCAGAGGCTTGAAAGCTGAAATATCCCTCGATGAAAGGGCCGAGATCGCAGCGCTTAACACCGCACACGCACCTCCACCAGCCTCCGTTCTTCACACCTCAGCAGAACAAAAGCAGGCAGACGTTTCAGTGTAAATCACTGTCTGAAAGCGGCCACGTCTAAACGAGCTTTTCGTCCTTCACCTGTTTCCTCCCTCACGTCTGGGGTGCAACTTTCAGAATTCGGCCTGACCGTCAGTGTCCAGTGTGTGCACTTCTGTGCGCCTGGTTTTATCAGTCTCAAGGGACACCAACCCGTCTGCTCAAGCTAAATGTTAGTGGATCATCTAGCTCGTTCTGCAGACCATGACAACAAGGTATAATCGCTGGATTGAAAAAAAAGTTTGCAAATTTCCCAGCAGCCCATTTTTTCCTAGCCAGTTTTGCTAGAAGCAATTAGGAGCCGTTGTTTACCACTTTGTTTCCCATGAGGCGGTCGTTCTATGAACAGAGTGCCGTTTCTCTGCTAAAAGAAAACCATAAAGTTGATGTTGGTCCCTGGCCGAGTGCAGTAGCCACTAATGGTTTTTTCTGTTTTCCGGATGTGTTGATATCACAGTGTAACCTCTTATGCGTCTGATGGTTTCCTATTGAGATCTCTGACCCCCTTCACACCTGGTCACTTCATGCATTTCCAAAAAAGTTGTGACGCTGTGCAGAATGTAAATAAAATTAGGATGCAATGATATGCAAACCATAAGGAAAATACTAAGACAACAGATCAAATGTTGAAACGGAGAAATTCTATTGCTTTTGAAAAAATATGTGCCCATTTTGAATTTGATGCCAACAACACATTCTAAAAAAGTTGGGACGGGGGCGTTTACCGCTTCTTTTAACAGCACTCTGTAAGCATTTGTGAACTGAGGAGACGCTGCTGTAGTATTGAAAGTGAAATGTTTTCCTGTTCGTGTTTGATACAGGATTTCAGCTGCTCATCAGTTCCGGCTCTCCTCTGCAGCATTTTTCATTTCATAATGTGGCAGTTGTCATCAGTGGTGACCGGTCTGGACTGCAGGCAGTTCAGTTTAGCCCCTGGACTCTTTTAATGCGAAGCAGTGCTGCTGTAATACATGCAGAATGTGGTTTGACATCGTCTTGCAGAAATAATCAAGACCTTCCCTGAAAAAGACGTCGTCTGGATGGCAGCACGTTTCCAAGACTGGTATCTATTGTTCAGCATTAACGGTGCCTTTAGAGATCACTCATGCCATGGGCTCTAATGCCCCCTATACCATCATGAATACTGGCTTTCGTCCATGATTTCCACAAAGAATTTCAAATGTTGATTCATAGGACCACAGGACACTTTTCCACTTCTAATCAGTCCATTTTAAATGAGCTCAGGCCCAGAGAAGGTGGCAGCATTTCTGGATCCTAATTATATTTGGTTTCCTCTTTGTGTTTTAGAGCTTTAACTTGCATTTGTGGATGCAGCGACGAACTAATTTCCACTACATGTCTGTTTTTAATGCAGTGGCATGTGAGGGCCCCAAGATCACTGCTAGCAAATACTGGTTTTTGGCCTTGTCCCTCACAGACAGAGATTTCTCCAGATTCTCAGAATCTTTGAATGATATTATGTACCACAGACGATGAAAAGCAAAGGCTCTTTGCTATTTTATGTTGAGAAATGTTCTTCTTGATGGTGCAGTCTTTCACAGAGTGGTGAACCCCTCCCCACCTTTACTTCTGAAAGACTCCGCCTCTCTGCGATGCTGTTTATTCCCAATCATGTTACTGACCTGTTGCCAATTAACCAACAGCATTTTATTTTTAGCATTATACAACTTTACCAGCCCTTTGTTGCCCCCTTCCAAAGGTTTAGCAAAGACAGACTTTTTGGATCTATCTGCCTGTTTTTATTTACATTTTGCACAGCATCCCAACTTTTTTGGAAATGGGGTCACATTACTAAATAAAAAGTTATAAAGTAAAGTATATCTGGTTCCACATTAATAGCACACACATGAATTTATTGTAAAAATAGTCATTTGAAGAAAAGCATTTATCGGTCTGCTTTCCAGCCTGTCATAGCAAATCATTTAGCTATAAAAATAATGTGCTGTCAAATTAAAATACACAATGAAGAGGAAGTCACATCATTTAAGCCAGAGGAGCTTAAAAGTGGATAACTTTTGCTTTTATTCAACGTCAATAATTTGTTGTTTTCTCCATGCTTGGCAGGGTATGTCCACCCTGTCACACAAAACAGACTTTCTGCAAAAAGTCACGCAATTAACTGTGGAAGAAGTGACGTTAGAAGGTCTAAGCTTGGTAATCGGCTGCCTGTTTAGTCTGAAATATTCCTCACCGTCACATCCCCCTGCAGCCCAAGTTCAGAGTGATGGAGCTATAATTAAGAATCGTGCAAAAATGGTAACTGAGGTGGGAAAGTCTGTCTTTGGTAAGGATGAAAAAATGGTTTGATATGAAAAAAATCAAATCAGGAAGCCCATTTGGCAACAATCTCATGAAAAGACTCAGGTATGTTTTCATTTTAGCAGCGTTTTGAAAATCACCTGCTCCCACACATCACATAAACACAATAGTTTGCGAATCAGCCAGTTCGCATATTGGTCAAACGGCCCCTTCCTGTCAAAGTTGGCCATTCTTGGCTGTCTGTTTCTCGTGGCATACCAGTACTTATGCGAGTCAGAGTTCTGGGAAGTTCTGATGATTCTGCCAAAATTGTTTGACCACCATCTCCACCATTTCCATGTCCATGTGTATGTTCCTCTAGGGTACCCAACAAGAAGAGTGACCAAACTCAACAATGGTACAAGTCACTTGGTAATTAAGACCAAAGCTTTAGTATAGAGATCTGCTACACTCTTAAAAAGATGGTTCTTTAATGGTTCTTTAGTAAAGGGATTGGTTGTATTTAGAACCAGGAGTTCTACATAGAACCATTTCATGCTTACATGGTTCTCTGCATGGCAAAATGGTTCTCCAGATTGATGGATGTTGTGTATGTATATTGTACCAAAAGGGGGGTTCTGCTATAGTCACAATGTCAAGCTTGTAACAATAGAACCAATCCCTTTCCTAACGAACCATCGTTTTTAAGAGTGTACCTGACCCAAGTTTGATGGGGTCAGATAAAATATTTTTCATGTAAAGCATCATAGTACAGTGGTCGTAGGCCCTCAGTGGACCACGGTGGTAGTGCTATGAGGACATTGGAAGTCATTATTAATGTATATGTAGTTATTTATTAATAAAAATTGTAAAAATTGTTGGTAATTATTAGCAAAAAAGAATATATAAGTCAAGTTCAGCGACTGGCTTGGCAGTTTTTATGAGGTTGAAAATAATAGGCAATTGAAATTCAACAGGCTGCACTGATTACCGTGTTAAACTTACTTCTATGTGAAACGGGCAGGACAGTAAAAAAGCACTATTAGTGTAAAATCTACCAAAAATGTTCACAAGTATCTGGACAGTCCTCATTCGGTTACTTTAAGGTCACCCATTGCTGACACAGCTTGTTTGTCCTCCACAGGAAAGCACTGACCAATAGGATGGGACAGTCTGAAGCAGCCACACTTGACCCTAAGGTCACCATGGCAACTGCTTTCTCTGGGGTGATGGAGCTCCACCCAATACTCTAGGGATGAGTTGGAGTGATCCAGAACTGACCATCCAACATCAGTACCTGACCTCACTAATGCTCAATCAAATCCTCACAGCAACGTTCAACATCTAGTGTAAAGCCTTCCCAGAAGAGTCGAGGCTGTTACTGTCAATACCCTTCATTTCAGAGGAAACTCTGGAGTCCACAGACTTTTGGACACGCAGTTCTAACACCGCACTGTTCATGCAGGTCTGCAGAGGCTAGAGCTAAAGCTAACTGTAATCTCCTAGGTACACCTCATCGCTCTCACTCTGAACAGACCTCGCTGTGAAATATGTGTTTTAATAAAGGGAGCGGACAGTAAACGGTCACTGTAACGGCAATAAAAGTGAGAGATTCTGGGTATTAGACTGTGGTGGGGCTCGGTGTGACCGTAGAGGCCTTACTGGACGGCAGAACGGGTCATAGCTGGGATTAACACTGCCAGCATCTGTGTGCTCGGCCTGGCAAGTGTCCACTCTTCATTGTATCAGAGGGGTCAGCAATGCTTTTGTTCCTAGAGGATGTGAATAAGAAGAATCAGCAGGCCTGAGAGAGAGAGAGAGAGAGAGAGAGAGAGAGGGGGGGGGGGGGGGGGGGGGATTAATAAGAAGAGAAAGAGAGGGGGAGGAACAGAGAGAGGAAAAAACAGAAATAAGGGTGAGAAAGAGAGAGAAAGACATAAAGAAGAAGAGAAAGAGAGGGAAGGAGAGAGAGTGATGAAGAGGAAGAGAAAGAGGAGGGATGACAGAGAGCGAGAAATAGAGAAGGAGAGGAGAGAGGGCAAGATAATAAGGAACAAGAGAAAGACATGGAAGGAGAGAGAGAGAAAGATAAAGAGGAAAAGAAAGAGCAGGAGGACACAGAGTGTGAGAAATAGAAAAAGAGGGGAGAGAAAGATAATAAAGAGGAAGAGGAAGAGGGAAAGGAGAAAGAGAAAAACAAAAAGGAAGAGGGAGTGAGAGAGAAACAAAGAGGAAGAGAAATGGGGGAGATAACAAAGAGTGAGAAATAGAGAAAGAGGGGAGAGATAATATAGAAGAGAGAGATAGAGAGACAGAGAGGGAGAGAGAAAGGGGGGAGAGGAGGGGGGAGGGAGGGAGGGAGAGAGAGAGAGAGAGAGAGAGAGGGAGGGAGAGAGAGAGAGAGAGAGGGAGGGAGAGAGAGAGAGAGAGAGAGAGAGAGGGAGGGGGAGAGAGAGAGAGAGAGAGAGAGAGAGAGAGGGAGGGGGAGAGAGAGAGGGGGGGGGCGGGTAGTCTGCAGGGTTTGTTCTTGATCAGCCGTATTAGTTTCATGTTGAAGCCGGAGAGAAAACACAGCTCAGTGCTGCCACATTCATGTGTGTGAATGTATGTGGGTGAAAAAAAGCCTATGTGCTTGTGTGTGTGTGTGTGTGTGTGTGTGTGTATATGTGTGAGTATTGTGGTTTCCAAACATGTCAATAATGCTGAAATGTGATACTCCATCTGGAATCAGGGTTGAAAAACTCATAGAGTGGACAAAACACAAACACATCTGATCCTGTAACTGTACTGACACAAACACACACTCAGTACTGATAAATCACACTGACAACGGGCCTAAACTCACTGACAGCGGGCCTAAACTCACTGACAGCGGGCCTAAACTCACTGGCAACGGGTCTGAATTCACTGACAATGGGCCTAAACTCATTGGCAACGGGCCTGAATTCACTGACAATGGGCCTAAACTCACTGGCAACGGGCCTGAATTCACTGACAATGGGCCTGAACTCACTGGCAACGGGCCTGAATTCAGACAACGGGCCTAAACTCACTGGCAACGGGCCTGAACTCACTGACAGCGGGCCTGAACTCACTGACAATGGGCCTGAACTCACTGACAACAGGCCTGAACTCACTGACAATGGGCCTGAACTCACTGGCAACAGGCCTGAACTCACTGACAATGGGCCTGAACTCACTGGCAACAGGCCTGAACTCACTGACAATGGGCCTGAACTCATTGACAACAGGCCTAAACTCAGAACGAGCCTAAACTCACTGACAACCTGCCTAAACTCAGAACGAGCCTAAACTCACTGACAACAGGCCTGAACTCACTGACAATGGGCCTGAACTCACTGACAGCGGGCCTAAACTCACTGACAGCGGGCCTAAACTCACTGGCAACGGGCCTGAATTTACTGACAATGGGCCTAAACTCATTGGCAACGGGCCTGAATTCACTGACAATGGGCCTAAACTCACTGGCAACGGGCCTGAATTCACTGACAATGGGCCTAAACTCACTGGCAACGGGCCTGAATTCACTGACAATGGGCCTAAACTCACTGGCAACGGGCCTGAATTCACTGACAATGGGCCTGAACTCACTGGCAACGGGCCTGAATTCAGACAACGGGCCTAAACTCACTGGCAACGGGCCTGAACTCACTGACAGCGGGCCTGAACTCACTGACAATGGGCCTGAACTCACTGACAACAGGCCTGAACTCACTGACAATGGGCCTGAACTCACTGGCAACAGGCCTGAACTCACTGACAATGGGCCTGAACTCACTGGCAACAGGCCTGAACTCACTGGCAATGGGCCTGAACTCATTGACAACAGGCCTAAACTCAGAACGAGCCTAAACTCACTGACAACGTGCCTAAACTCAGAACAAGCCTAAACTCACTGACAACAGGCCTGAACTCACTGACAATGGGCCTGAACTCACTGACAATGGGCCTGAACTCACTGACAACAGGCCTGAACTCACTGACAATGGGCCTGAACTCACTGACAACAGGCCTGAACTCACTGACAATGGGCCTGAACTCACTGACAACAGGCCTAAACTCAGAACGAGCCTAAACTCACTGACAACAGGCCTAAACTCAGAACGAGCCTAAACTCACTGACAACGGGCCTAAACTCAGAACGAGCCTAAACTCACTGACAACAGGCCTGAACTCACTGACAATGGGCCTAAACTCACTGACAACAGGCCTAAACTCAGAACGAGCCTAAACTCACTGACAACGGGCCTGAACTCACTGACAGTGGGCCTAAACTCACTGGCAACAGCCCTAAACTCACTGACAATGGGCCAAAACTTACTTACAACGGGCCTAAACTCACTGGCAACGGACCTGAACTCACTGAAAACAGGCCTAAACTCACTGACAATGGGCCTAAACTCACTGACAACGGGCCTAAACTCACTGGCAACGGGCCTGAACTCACTGGCAACGGGCCTGAACTCACTGAAAACAGGCCTAAACTCACTGACAATGCGCCTAAACTCACTGACAACGGGCCTAAACTCACTGGCAACGGGCCTGAACTCACTGGCAATGGGCCTGAACTCACTGGCAACGGGCCTGAACTCACTGAAAACAGGCCTAAACTCACTAACAACGGGCCTGAACTCACTGAAAACAGGCCTAAACTCACTGACAATGGGCCTAAACTTACTTACAACGGGCCTAAACTCACTGGCAATGGGCCTAAACTTACTTACAATGGGCCTAAACTCACTGACAATGAGCCTAAACTCACTGACAATGGGCCTAAACCCTCTAATAACGGGCCTAAAGTCGCCAACAATGGGGTCGCCATGACTACAACACAGATATAGACACTTTATTTACCATCCAGAACCACCAGAGTTTATACATATATCCTTTACACTGCATGAACATTTCATAATGAATGGACCAATAAAAATGCTTCAGAATGGCTTCGACTAAAATCTCTTTACATTACCTTACATTGAAAGTTAAGAATGTTCTTACCTTCTCCTGTAAAGGTACCATTTTGGAGATACTTGTTCTTCTTTATACAGTTGCGATATGTGCCTTAGAACACCCTGTACGCCATGTACATCTCCTCCCTGAACGTATTTAAAAAACATGTACCTTCACCAAACTCATAATACAATATCTCAGACATCAGGCAGTGATAACTTTCTGAGGGTGCTTTAGAGGTGGACGTCTGGTTCCTGTCACCACCACTGTGAACAGTTCTGAGCATTTCACACTAAACCACTGTGTTTTTATCCAAAGCATTTAATAACACAGGTCATTTGACAAACTGAATGCAATTTTAACCATAAACAGAAGAAAACATTCAGTGTAGTTTTCGTTTGGTTGTGCTTTGGGCTCAGCGTGTTGTGGCGCGCTCCAGCATCCAGCAGGTTCGCTCTGTTTCTGAGCTCCACAGCGTTCGAGGCAGATGTTTAGGTTGTGGAAGCATGTTTGTTGGTGAACAGCATGAGCTTCATTATTCTCCTGTTATGTGTACAGTCCGAGACGAAGCTGTCACAACAGTCCAAACAATCTCCAACTGCAAATCACCTCAGGAACAGCACACACACTCTCGCGAACCCGTGCTTTACACTTGGAGCTGCAGCGCTGTGCTGTCCTGCTGCCTGGTTGTATTAGATAGCGTTCAGACGATGGCCCACTTTCCGAGCCAGGGAAGCTTGCGCAACACATTTCGCATCGGTAACTGGTTTCCAGTTGGGAATAGAAGGGAAGGGAAATAAACTTGGATATTTTTAATTCATATCATCAAATAAATCACTTTTGCCCAAAAATCTGTCATCAGATTAATTACAACACCGTTGACTCTCCATGTGTGAACTGTTGTCACTCGGCGTTGAGCTGCTAGCGAGCAACGAGGGGCGAAACGAGAGGGTGAGGACCTGCTGCTGTGAAAAATCATTCACCCCTCTCCACAAAGACGAAGAGCACAACTGAACTCTACTCTAGCTTGGTTTGTTGCTAATCTGTAAGGTTTGTCTAGGCTTTCTGTCTTTTATTATATGTCACATGGACAAAAGTTTGTGGACACCTTGCTGGATGTCCCATTCGAAAACCATGGTCAACAATATGGAGTTGCCCCTCTTCCGGGAAGCTTTCCACAAGATTTTGGAGTGTGTCTGTGAGGCAAAAGCGTGTGTGTTCAGGCACTGATGATGGACAAAAAGGTCTGGCGTGTGTGTTCAGGCACTGATGATGAACAAAAAGGTCTGGCTCACAATAGACATTCCAGTTTATCCCAAAGGTGTTCAGTGGTGTTGAGGTCAGGGCTCTGTGCAGGCCACTGGAGTTCCTCCACACCAAACTCATGAAACCCTGTCTTTATGGAGCTGCTTTGTGCTCAGGGGCTCAGTCATGAAGGAAAGGCTCTTCCTCAAACTGTTACTGCAAAGCTGGACGAATAAAATGATGTAAAATGTCTCTAAAATGTCACCCTTCACTGGAACTAAGGGGCCCGAAAAACAGCCCCAGCTCATCATCCCTCCTCCACCAAACTTTACTGTTGACACTGTGCATTCCGGGAGGTAATGTTCTCCTGACATCCACCAAACCCAGATTCATCACCAGACTGACAGATAGTGGAGCTGATTCATCACTACAGAGAACATGTTTCCACTGCTCCAGAGTCCAGTGGCGGCGCTTTACACCCCTCCAGTCGACACTTGGCATTGCGTGTAGTGATCTTAGTCCTGTGTGGAACTGCTCAGCCATGGAGACCCACTTCATGAAACTCTGGACACACAGTTCTTGTGCTGATGTTGCTTCCTGACACACTGTGGAATGCTGTAGTAAGTGATGGAATATAGGATAGGCGATATTTACACGCTTCAGCACTCACAGCCCCATTTAATAAATTTGCGTGGTTTACCACTCCAGTTAAGCTGTTGTTGCTCCTAGGTCCTTCCCTTTCACAGCAATAGCACTTACAGTTGTCTGGGGCAGATCTAGCAGGGCAGAAATATCACAGACTGACTTCTTATGGTGTCCTATGATGCTGATACGTTTACAGTCACTGAGCTCTTCAGTACAACCCATTGTACGAAAGTGTTTGTGTATGGAGACTGCATGGCTATGTGCTTGATGTTATACACTTGGCTGAAACAACCAGTTCAGTAACTACGAGGAATGTCCACATATTTTTGGCCATACCTCGTGCATTTCAGCTTCAAAAGGCTTAAGTCGCCTCCTGCTACTTTTTAAGCAAAGGGCGTGGCGCAATCCTTACAGTTTGCTCAGTTCTGTGCATGCTTTTGTCTGCTTTCATGGTTAACGTTAACTGAAGTACACTTAAGCACTGCGTTCCTGACGCAACCTCTAAACTGTAGGCATCCTTACAGTCATTTGCATCCAAGCGTGGAGCTCTTTGTGCATTTCTAGCAGGTTCATGCTTATTCATAACTGCTGCATTAGAGTGCGATTACTCAGGGCCGGCCCGTGCACTGGCAGTAGGCCGACGGGCGCTGAAGGCATGGCCGGGGCATCAATCAGCAGGGTAATTGATTTAGTATTGATCACGGGGGGCCGTTATTTTACTGCCCCCACTCAAATGCAAGCCCCTCGGCCTACAGCACAAAGTATCCCCAAGGCATCCTGAAGCGCGCACACAGAGTTTAGAGAAACAGCAAAGCCTCGGTGCTAATTAAAAGACAGGAATGTATGTTTCTGCAAGTCTACACACTCTCTTTCACTCTCTCCCTCCCTCTCTCTCTCTCTCTCTCTCTCTCTCTTTTTCACCCCGCAGAAGAATCCTGATCCAATTTTCATCAGATCAAGGGGGCTGCTGGGATAGCAAAAAATAGAATAATTTGTTTGAGGTTTGTTCTTGCATCAAAGGCAATTCACAGGATACTTCTGCAGCGTCGACTGACTGCAATTTATTTATTTATATTCAGCTGCCCCCCCCCCCCCCCCCCGCCCCCCGCCCCATGCACCCACCCCCACCGCTCACCACACAAATCTGCATTTATATTACACTCCCCACATTCGAACGACTATTGAACACTGACCGTCTATTTATTGTTCATTTATTTATTTATTTTTTTTTCCAAATCCTGGGATGGATTGAAAAATTTTTTTTCAAATGTATTGTACCTACGTGACTTCACTTATCTGCTTTAAGGCAAAATACACCTTAATGAATATAATTTCATTCATGAAGTAACAAAAAAAAGAACATTATATATATATATATAGCCCTGAGATGGACTGGCGACCTTTCACCCAATGACAGGGGCATCCCCCCAACCCAGAAGGAGAAGCGGCTTAGAAGATGTGTGTGTTTTTATATATATATATATAAACATAAGAATGCAGAGAACAATATGAACATTTGATATCAGTGACCAAATGATCACATTTTTCCATATTATTGTGGTAAAATTATCATTGGCTAACTATTATATTAAATTATTAATTATATACTTTTAATATATGATTACGGAGCCCCTGAAAGGACATGGTGCATTTTTTAAGGTAAAAATTTGGTGTGCACCAGATACTATGTGTGGAGCACCTGATGATACCCGACACATAATATCAGCTGCTCACCACATAGTATCTAGTGCGCACCTGATATTATCAAATTGTTGCTATTATTTTTTAATCATTTGGGGATTAAGCAAAAGCAAAAAGTTCTTAAAATATGCCAAATAACAGAAGTATAAATAGAAGTCCTTGTAAACCTTGTAGCAAAAGTAGAATTCTTCTGATAGAAATATACATCTCATTTGCTTTTCTCACAATTTTTAGCATGTTAAAATAGAATTTCCACTTCTAATTTACTTAACATTTTAACTACATGCTAAAATAGAATTCTTACTAGTACAATTTGATGTCTTATGCTAGAAATTTACATTTACAACGTATATTTATTAATATTCTTTAGCTACATGCTAAAAAAATATTTCTACTTCAAATTCAAATTCCTTCTAGATCTTAACTACATATTAAATTAGAATTCCTACTAGTAAAATTAGAATCTTTAAGCTAGAAATATACATTTATAAGATATTCGCCACTTTAGTTACATGCTAAAAAAGAATTCCTACTCCAAATTCCAATTCCTTAACCAAATGCTAAACCAGAATTCCTACTAGTAAAATTCAAATATTGATACTAGAAATTTACATTTACCACATTTTTAGTGACATTCTTTAGCTATTTGTTATCTAATTCCTCTAGTAAAATACTAATCTTTCATGCAAAAAATGTCTATTTACATTAATTTTATATATATATATATATATATATATATATATATATATATATATATATATATTTATTTATAGTAACATTCTTTAGCTACATGCTAAAAAAGATCTCCTACTTCAAATTCCAATTCCTTAACAACTTGCTAAACCAGAATTCCTACTAGTAAAATTTGATTTTGATGTAAAATTTACATTTTTAGTGACATTCTTCAGCTATTCGATAAAAATGAATTCCTACTTTAAATTCCAGTTCGTTCTAGATCTTAACAGCATGTTGAAATCTAATTCCTCTAGTAAAATTCAAATCTTTCATGCAAAAAATGTCTATTTACAACATATTTTAGCAACATTCTTTAGCTACATGCTAAAAACCAATTCCTACTTTATATTCCAATCCCTTCTAGGTCTTAACTGAATGTTGAAACAGAATCCCTGATAGTAAAATTAAAATATTTTATGTTGGAAATGTTGAAGTTGCAACATATTAAAGTAAAATTCTTTAGCTACATCTTTAAAAAGAATTCCTAATTCATATTGGAATTCCTTCTAGATCCTAACCACGTGCAAAAAAAAAAAATGTTTCAGGTGAAAACTGAATTTCTGATATCACGACACTGGAAAAGTGGTTGAACGGCTAAAGCAGCTGCAGTGCCGAGCATTTTCCTTCTCGTGATGCGCAGAGGAGCTTGACGAGGTGAGGAAGCGCTGCGGTGGTGCGATCCTCTGTAGGAGCGTCTGAGTGGGCTGGAGATCTTTAGATAAAAGCGAGAGGCAGAGCAGCGGCGGCTCTGGGCTCTACACTGCGTGTCTGTGTGATGTAAACTCCTCGGCAGAGTCTGATCTATTACTCACACTGTCACGCACATACATTTTTCCTTGAAATACTGTGGAAAGGACAGACTATGCACCGTGTATGTTGCAGATATACTGCCCTGCAGGAGGGAAAGAAACCTTTCACGCACACGTATGAGCACAGAATTGGCTGATCGAGGCTGAAAGGCCCCCCCCCCCCCCCCCCTCTCTTTCTTGTGCGAACAAAAAACTGATCTGTTTGTATAATTGCGAAAACACACTTTGTCTTTGTTAGGCTGCCCCAGATTTTCTTTTCATCTCCTGATGGGGCAAAAAAAAAAAAAAGCTTTATTTTTTGCTTCGTTGTTGTTTGCCGTGTGTTTCCATGCACAAACAACAACACAGACACTCGGTTCCAGCAATTTAAAGATACAATAAGTGAGCATGCATGAAGAACATGAACAAATGTTCAGAGAAATGAACGTTTCCTAGCAGAACGAGGGGAGGGGAGCACACGAAGGCTCTGGGCCGACGATAGCAAAACATGTAATCGTTAAAGGGACGTTTAAAAATCAAAAATTATGATGTGATGTTTCATGTTATGTCGACTCCTGTATTTCAGCATTGCAGCCTCACCGACTTTGAATACCCAGCATGCACTAGACAAATACATCACACCGCTGTTGGGAATTCTCCCACAGTGATGAAGAAACCTTGACTGATATAAAAGGCTAATAAATACAGACGTGATGTTCAGATTTCATGCATCTTTCTGTATTACCTAAAGCTCCTCCCACGTTCAACAGACATCTCATATATATATATATATATATATATATATATATATACATCATTGCTGTTAGAACAAAACTTTGTATCTCCAAAATGGTAACTTTACAGGAGAAGGAAAAAAGTTACTAAACTTTTAATGTAAGTCAATGGAACCGGAAATTTTTCTAAGTAATTCTGGGTCGTTTCTTTTGGTCCATTCATCATGAAATTTACACACAATGTAAAGAACAACAGGCATTTTCAAATTATGCCAAAAACTGAAAATCTACAAAAATGACAGATAGATAGATAGATAGATAGATAGATAGATAGATAGATAGATAGATAGATTAACCTTTAATATATGTTAAATCTTATTCTGAGTAATTCTGGCCCATTTCTATTGGTCCACACATCATGAAAGGTTCATAATATGACACTCACCTACACACGTATACACACACACGTATACACACACACACACACACACACACACACACACACACACACACACACACACACACGTTATGACTAAACCTCAGAATCAGCCCAGAGAGACGTTGCAGAGCAAACTCCTCGTTTACTCCAGCCAGAGTGGCATCCCTCGAGTATCCCTCCTCAGGGAGGAGAGTAAAAAAAGGAGGATGACTGCAGCGGAGAGGAGGAATGAGAGGCTGTGTTCAAATTGCGAGCCTTTAAAGGGGAATTCCATCAGTGTCTGTTCTAGAGAAACTTAGAGATTCGGAATTGTTCACAATGGTGGTGATAGGAACCAGACGTCCCCCTCTAAAAGCTCCTCACAGAAAGTTCCTACAGGAGATGGTTCTGAATTCACTGCCTGATGACTGAGACGCTGTTTTATGAGAGTTCTGAGAAGACTTTTGGAATAAAACATCTTTTCTTAACCTATTCATGGTGGAGGGAGACACGCAGGACATCATGAGGCAAAATAGACCCCAAAGAAAACGTATTATTTCAGGTTTATGGCTATTTTACCATCAACATTCCATATGAACTCAGAAGACTTGTGTGGGTTCTCTGGCGGTTCTGAATGGTAAATAAAATGTCTATGTTTGTGTTGTAGTCATGGCGACCCCTGGTTCCCATCACCACCACTGTAAAGAAATCTCCTTCCTAAGTTTCTCTGAAGTGAAACATTTCACAACTAAGCACGAATTTCACAGCAGAAAATTCGTCTCCAGTGTTTATCTTCTGCATCTGAACTTTCCAGCCAATAACTGTAGAAAATAATTACAATGTACAGAAAACATATTGACCCATTACTCACTTTTGGTAGAAGTCAATGTTCAGGCGCTGAATTCCATCAGAAAATGTTTATGCAAAACACTTCCATGTCTCTTAAAGTCAGAACTTCTGCCAAACATGCTGATGTAAATTTACTTAAAGAGTAAAGGTCAGCTTTGTGCAGTGGACCAGTCAGGAGGAGGTCTCAGAACAATGATGTTGTGATTAGGACCAATCACAGTGAGGGGGAGGTCTCAGAACGAATGTTGTTGTGGTTAGGACCAATCACAGTGAGGCGGGGGTCTCAGAACAATGATGTTGTGGTTAGGACCAATCACAATGAGGGGGAGGTCTCAGAACGAATGATGTTGTGATTAGGACCAATCGCAGTGAGGGGGAGGTCTCAGAACGACTGATGGTGATTAGGGCCAATCACAGTCTGGGGG
>NC_051228.1:2715554-2765554 GCF_015220715.1 Pygocentrus nattereri
GGGCTGGTATGAGTGGATCAGGCACAGCAGTACTGCTGGAGTTTTTAAACACTGTGTCCACTCACTGTCCACTCTATTAGACACTCCTACCTTGTCGGTCCACCTTGTAGATGTAAAGTCAGAGACGACAGCTCATCTGCTGCTGCACAGTTTGTGTTAATCATCTTCTAGTCCTTCATCAGGGGTCACTGGACGCTGCTGGCTGGATATTTTTGGTGGTGGACTCTTCTCAGTCCAGCAGCGACACTGAGGTGTTTAAGAACTCCAGCAGCACTGCTGAGTCTGATCCACTCAGACCAGCACAACACACAGTAACACATCACCACCATGTCAGTGTCACTGCAGTGCTGAGAATGACCCACCACCCAAACAGTACCTGCTCTGTGGGGGTCCATGGGGGTCCTGACCACTGAAGAACAGGGTAACAGAGTATCAGAGAAACAGATGGACTACAGTCTGTAACTGTAGAACTACAGAGTGCAGCTATACAGTAAGTGGAGCTGATAAAATTGACGAGTAGATAGAAGCAGGTGGCTTTAATGTTGATTTAATGTCGGTTTTAATGCTGATTGGTGTGTTTCATTCATGTGGAATTTCATGTCCATATTTGAATCCAGGAGATCCGACGCAGCACCTTCCTCGGTGTACGCTGTCACCTGCCGGGGCACTTTGCCACACTGTCAGCGGAGCTGCAGCCGTGTACAGTGAGGGTGTGAAATCCTGTGCATTCTGCCTAATTGACTCCCTCCTAGACGGAGATGACGGACCCAATCTTCCTCTGACACAGTGCGCTAACAAGAGGTGGGACACAATGATTTACAACGTACAGTACAGTCGCCGACTTGAGCCCGTTTCCCCGGCAACAGTACCTTTGGTAACTATAACAGCGGGACTACACACTGACAGTGTGTATGTTTACTCTAAATAAAATATTCAGCTTAGCTTTTTTAACCACTACTGAGCTATTTTTACTATTTTGTTTGAATTTTATCAGTAACAACACACGTTTAATAAACTTAAAGGGCCTGTACCTTGGAAAACCTCCCTTTTTTAATATAAAAAACATTGAATGTGTTTACATTCACTTAATCAGATTTCTGCAGTTACCTGATGATTCAAATGGTCATGGAAACAGCGCACTGATTTCTTAAATTGGAGTAAAGTCTAGAAATCTAGAACAAAGATAAAGAGGCTGGATTTTAGCTCAGTAATCAGATTCGTCAGTGCCGTGAACTCTTACTCTGATTTCTTTCGCATTTCTCAGTCTGAGCATGTGTGAAACAGACGGCTGTACCAGAAATAAGCGAGTAGTGTTACTACGAGAGGCAGCGAAACACTTTTGAGCGACGCTGAAACCAAATACACACTTTACGAAATGAAGGATTTGGTTTATGTTTGTTCATATTTTCAGTTAAAGTGGTCTGATGTTTTTTAAAAAAAGCCGCGGTGTAAAGTTTGAGTTTTACATTCTGTTCACGTCACGTCGTCTTCTGTGAATTAATCGGCTGGTTGCAGAGCAGAAATCTGATTACTGTCTGACTCATGTAGACCTGGAGTTTCCCCATTATCTGATTACTGTCTGACTCATGTAGACCTGGAGTTTCCCCATTATCTGATTACTGTCTGACTCATGTAGACCTGGAGTTTCCCCATTATCTGATTACTGTCTGACTCATGTAGACCTGGAGTTTCCCCGTTATCTGATTACTGTCTGACTCATGTAGACCTGGAGTTTCCCCATTATCTGATTACTGTCTTACTCCTGTAGACCTGGAGTTTCCCCATTATCTGATTACTGTCTGACTCATGTAGACCTGGAGTTTCCCCATTATCTGATTACTGTCTTACTCCTGTAGACCTGGAGTTTCCCCATTATCTGATTACTGTCTGACTCATGTAGACCTGGAGTTTCCCCGTTATCTGATTACTGTCTGACTCATGTAGACCTGGAGTTTCCCCATTATCTGATTACTGTCTTACTCCTGTAGACCTGGAGTTTCCCCATTATCTGATTACTGTCTTACTCCTGTAGACCTGGAGTTTCCCCATTATCTGATTACTGTCTGACTCATGTAGACCTGGAGTTTCCCCATTATCTGATTACTGTCTGACTCATGTAGACCTGGAGTTTCCCCATTATCTGATTACTGTCTGACTCCTGTAGACCTGGAGTTTCCCCATTATCTGATTACTGTCTGACTCATGTAGACCTGGAGTTTCCCCATTATCTGATTACTGTCTGACTCCTGTAGACCTGGAGTTTCCCCATTATCTGATTACTGTCTGACTCATGTAGACCTGGAGTTTCCCCATTATCTGATTACTGTCTGACTCATGTAGACCTGGAGTTTCCCCATTATCTGATTACTGTCTGACCCATGTAGACCTGGAGTTTCCCCATTATCTGATTACTGTCTGACTCATGTAGACCTGGAGTTTCCCCATTATCTGATTACTGTCTGACTCATGTAGACCTGGAGTTTCCCCATTATCTGATTACTGTCTGACTCCTGTAGACCTGGAGTTTCCCCATTATCTGATTACTGTCTGACTCATGTAGACCTGGAGTTTCCCCATTATCTGATTACTGTCTGACTCCTGTAGACCTGGAGTTTCCCCATTATCTGATTACTGTCTGACTCATGTAGACCTGGAGTTTCCCCGTTATCTGATTACTGTCTGACTCATGTAGACCTGGAGTTTCCCCATTATCTGATTACTGTCTGACTCATGTAGACCTGGAGTTTCCCCATTATCTGATTACTGTCTGACTCATGAAGACCTGGAGTTTCCCCATTATCTGATTACTATCTGACTCATGTAGAGACTGAGAATAGTCCACCACCCAAAAATATCCAGCCAGCAGCGTCCTGTGGGCGGCGTCTTGTGACCACTGATGAAGGACGAGAGGATGACCAGCACAAACTGCAGCAGCAGATGAGCTGTCGTCTCTGACTTTACATCTACAAGGTGGACCGACAAGGTAGGAGTGTCTACTAGAGTGGACAGTGAGTGGACACAGTGTTTAAAACCTCCAGCAGCACTGCTGTATCTGATCCACTCATACCAGCACAACACACACTAACACACCACCACCACCAGGTCAGTGCTGAGAATGATCCACCACCCAAACAGTACCTGCTCTGAGAGGGTCCTGTGAGGGTTCTGACCACTGAAGAACAGGGTAACAGAGTATCAGAGAAACAGATGGACTACAGTCTGTAATTGAAAGTATACGGTCAGTGGAGCTGATTTAATGGACAGTGAGGTGGTTTGATCAATGTATAGTGCACCATTTTGGGGTTTCGGTGTTTTGTAGTGGCGCAGGAAATCCAGTGCACTCAAACAATCCCAAAGTGCACCACAATAAGTAGGGTACAACTGAAGTACCCTAGGGAGAGGGGATACCCACAATGCACTGCATTGTTTGGTTTGAATATTCACGCAGAGCTTCTCTGAGTAGGATTAGCGAGCCCAGCTACAATGGCAGCGTCTCCACAGGCCTCTCTACAGACCTGCTACAGAGAGAGAGCTATTCTCATGTGTGCAGTCAAACTCAGCCCATACAGCAAAAGGCAGCAACACGTTTATAGTGTTTATGTGACGGAATGTGCTAACGTATGACGTAGTGTCCTATAATAGTCCAGCTTTTTCCAGTGTGAGAAATGTGAGAGAGATTTTATCCTTTCAACAAAAATCAAATCACCTTGGAAGCCTAGTATAGACTGCTCTGCTTTAAGCTTCAGCTCAGCTGTAGCTGCTTTTCTCGCATCTCTGGCAGGAAACTTTTCCTCAACCGTGGAACAGTTTCTTGTAAAAACGCCTCTCAGTCAGCTTCTCATTCGCCAGCTTCTAGTTCAGATGTTTCTGTTCCACCTTAAATGGTGCCTGAGGCGGCAGAATGTAATTGAGGTGCCATTTAAGGTGGAACGGAAAATTAGAACAAGAAGCCGGCGAATGAGGAGCGACTTCAGCTTCACGGGTTTTCAGTGTTTGTCAGTTTCTCATTGCAGATTAAACGTATCGGGAAACCAGCTGGAGTGATTATATCTGCCAATTAATCGATTAGTCTCCAAGTTATCGATGTTCGTCTTAAATCTCTCTCTTTGCCGTTTCGTAGCTACTAGCTGGGCGAGACTGCTGTCTGTGTTGCTATGGTGACCAGCAGTCTGCGCTGGTCTTCAGGGTTAAAGGGTGAATCAGCAGTCTCTGACTTTACATCTACAAGGTGGACCGAGAAGGTAGGAGTGTCTAATAGAGTGGACGGTGAGTGGACACAGTGTTTAGAAACTCCAGCAGCACTCGTACAAGCACAACACACACCAACACACCACCACCACCGCATTAGTGTTACTGCAGTGCTGAGAATGACCCACCACCCAAACAGTACCTGCTCTGTGAGGGTCCATGGGGGTCCTGACCACTGAAGAACAGGGTAACAGAGTATCAGAGAAACAGATGGACTACAGTCTGTAACTGTAGAACTACAGAGTGCAGCTATACAGTAAGTGGAGCTGATAAGATGGTTGATTACATTGTCTTTATTAATACTTGTATTTGAGTTAATGATCACTATGGCAACATTATTTTCCCTTAAATAGCTGTTTTCATCACGCTTTCTAGGCCTAGTGCTAACCAGTGCGCTCGCTTCAAGTCTCCCCGCCCACTCCCGCTGCTCCAGATTCTTGGTTCCTGCCTTCTCTCCATTCCACTCGAGTTGGCAGGGCTAGTGTAACTCTCGCTAGAGTAGATGGGGGCATTTAGGCATGCTAAAGGCCGTACTGAGCACGCCACTGACTGTCTGTAACACGAAACCCTCTGCTGAACCGAGGGCATCGAGCTGCAGGCGCGAGGGAACCACGCACAGCAGGGAATTGGGCGAGACAGAACGAGGCGACTTCTGCCATCCTGACACATTTAGTCTTGTTTTTGCCCAATTTGAGCCCTGGAGGGTCTACGTCCACCTTAAGGTGGGCAACAGAGCCAAAATCTAACATTACAATATGCGAAGGCAATTTCACAATGGATATGAATCATGATATGAGCTTTTTCTGCGGTTTGCCAACACTTTGGAACAAAACAAGCCACATTTAAGAAAAAAAAGAATGTCTTTTAATTTATCATGTGCAAAAAAAAATAAAACACTTACAATGAATAGAGCATTTCACACCAAACCGCTGCGTTCCAGACAGCTTGGATAATCAGAATATCCAATCAGCTACTGGGAAAAGCGCAATGAAACAAATGTGCAGCTCAGATATAGTGATATGTAAGTTACAGACAGTTTAAAAGGGGACTTCCACTGATATTTCCAAATTTCTGAATAATTTAATGGTTAGGATGTAAACAGAGTCATTCAGAGTGGTTTGGTGTGAAACGCTCCGTTCTAGAGAAGCTTACCCAGTCAGAGCTGTTCACAGTGGTGGTGATGGGAACCAGACGTCCCTCTAAAAGCTCCTCACAGAAAGTTCCTACATGAACTGGTTCTGAATTCACTGCTTGATGACTGAGACGCTGTTTTATGAGAGTTTAGAGAAGATTTTGGCCTTAAACTCCATTCATGGTGGAGGGAGACATTATATGCAGGGTGTTGTGAGGTAAAATAGTCCCAGAAGGAAACTTATTATTTCAGATTTTCCACTATTTTCCATCATCAACATTCCATATAAGCTCAGAAGACTCGTGTAGGTTCTCTGGTGGTTCTGGATGGTTAATAAAGTGTCTATATCTGTGTTGTAGTCATGGCGACGTCTGGTTCCCATCACCACCACTGTAAAGACGTCTGAACCATTTCACACCAAACCCTCTGAACCTCTCTGATTACATCTTACATCTTAAGTAGGACCTGACTTCTTTAGAGCTGAATGTTTAGCTTAATGCTGTCACAAAGCCCCAGGTTTTGTTTTCACAGCTGATCCTGGTCTCAGCAATTTATCCCAACATGAAAAACAGGCCTAAATGTTCACAAAACCCAAAGGCGTATTCATGTTTATGGATGTTTAGGACCGGACAGGCGCTGTTGGGAAAGGAATATAGGCTAATATCCTCAGCCCGGCTGGAACTGTCATTGTGAGAAAGTGATAAGCGCGCCGGCCGCTGCAGTGTTGCTCAGGACTTACAGAAATGAAACAGCCTCGGCTGGCACTTATTTCATATGTGAGCCGTTTTAGGATGCGCATGGAGAAACTGCAGCTTTTGCACTTTTTAAAACGATATATCTGGGAACTTTTATGGCTTTGTCTGCATGTGCTAGCTCGCTAGTCTGTTAAAGCTCCCTGACGGGGCTGTGTGTTGTGGCGATTCAGTCAATACAGACTCAATCACCGAATCATCTGCCATGGGACCACACCGAGCTGTAAAAGCGATCAGGCTCACGACGGCCAAGCTCACGCTTTAATGACACAGCGAATTCCTAGCTTTGAGCTTTCGGATCAGATCATCAAGAGCTTTACGGATGAGGCAGGAAATAATGCAAAATTCACTGACATACCAGCTTTGAGAATGCGAGTAATCAGGGAATCTACTGGTTATTTTGATGATTTATCAAGTAAACAGTTTTTCAAAGAGGACACAATAAAAATGACCTTCATTTTACTGGAAGCCTTTAAAAAAATCCATCAAAATTTCTGTTGTGATGTAAAAAAACAAATCTGCGGTGCCATTTAAGGTGGAACGGAAAATCAGAACAAGACGCCGAGTTTTCAGTGTTTGAAAAACACAGACTTGCTTTGCTCTGCTTTAAGCTTCAGCTCAGCTGTAGCTGCTTTTCTCGCATCTCTGGCAGGAAACTTTTCCTCAAACGTTGAACAGTTTCTTGTAAAACGCCTCTCAGTCAGCTTCTCATTCGCGAGCTTCTAGTTCAGATGTTTCCGTTCCACCTTAAATGGTGCCTGAGGCGGCAGAATGAGGCGGCGCCATTTAAGGTGGAACGGAAAATTAGAACAAGAAGCCGGTGAATGAGGAGCGACTTCAGCGTCACGAGTTTTCAGTGTTTGACAGTTTCTCGTCGCAGATTAAACGTATCGGGAAACCTGCTGGACTGATTATAACTGCCAATTAATCGATTAGTCTCCAGATTATAGCTTATATATACCGTATTATAGCTTATATAGACCGTAGCTTAGTGAGATCTGTTTGATGTCAAAGCAGCTCAGAGTATCTGAGTGATCTATTTTAGCTTAGCTTCCCAGATAGCAAGCAAGGTCGGCACCCTGCTGACCGTTTGCCACTGCTGGTCCACCCTCAGACCACCCAGATCACCGTCCTCTGGCTATCAGGGTTGTTCTACCTTAGTTTCTTAGTAATGCATTTTAGCTTAATTTAGCACGACTGATCTTAGTAGATTGCCTTTGATTAGTTTAGCATGGCCCACTGAGCTATTTCACCACTGTTTAGCTTAGTATTACTCATTGATCTACTTTAGCTTAGTTTAGCTTAGCTGGCCTGTTTTAGAATGTCTTAGATCGGCTAAGCGCAGTTGGCCATTAGTGTGAGGGATTAGGTTAAAGCTGAGATCTGCTAGTTTGCCTCTAAAATGGAAAGTTACAAGTTCATAGCCTGATGAACTCAGAGCCGCACAAACAATTATACACATTGCTTATTAATAACGGGATGCAGCAGTAATACAGCGAATTAGAGAAATTCCCAGGTTTACTACAGGAATGCTACAGCGCTCAATTTAATTCACTGCAAATGAATCTACGAGATATTTATCAACTCTATTAAAAGATATTCCTTGTGTTTATGTATGTGTCTGATGAAATGTCCTAAAATGCATATTTATGAGACACAATTAAGGCCAGAGATTCTTCCATAGCTGGCAGGCTGCAATTGCACTTCATAAATATGCAAGTTTTTGTTGCTGTTGTTGTTGTTGTTGTTTTGACCCACCACCAGTGAACACACACACACACACACACACACACACACACACACACACACACACACACACACACACACACACACACATTCTGATGCCATTAATAACACAGCCAGTGTGTGCTTAAAACTTCTGAACATACAAAAATAACTCTTGAGAATATTAAAGGGCCATATCAAAGAATGTGTTCGACCCTGTAAACACAGTCCAGTCCGTATCTGGAAGCCAAGCTGTAAAAATGGCAGTTTTTGTGATGTCACAAAAACAACTCATTTACACCTGCCTTTCCAGCCTCCAGCAGTTTAGCCCCGCCCAGTCATACTAATGTTATAAAGAGTGTTTGACCTTGGACTGCTTTGTGAATGAGACGCAGCCAATCAGAGCAGAGCTCATTTATATAAACGAGTCTTAAAGGCGCAGTAACGTGAACAGCGTGTTTAATTCTAAGGGATAAATCGAGGTTGGAACCTGTTTACTTTTTGGCCAAATTATTGCTTTAACATTCACGATTATGTATTGTAAACAATTCTGTGTTAGTAAACATTGCTCGAGCTACAGTATTACAGAGCCGAGTACAAGAGAGACACACTTAAGCGGAGACTGAGTGCTCTGAATGAGCAGCCGGTCATTAGTCGCGCAGCCACAGCCAGATTTCAGCTGGACGAGAAAGGCTCTCTCCTTCGTTTCTTTCGGCACAAATAAAACTATAAACACAGACCAAAACACACAGAATTGATCCACATGTTTAATCTCCAGTCTATTTAGAACTGGTTTCAAAAAGTTCTATACAGAACCATATGCAACACATTACTCTCCATCAATCTGAAGAACCATGCTACCATGCAAATAACCATTTAAGCATGCAATAATTCTATATAGACGCATTCGCTTTACTAAAGAACCATTTAAGAACCAGGCCAGTCAAGTTCTTCCACACCAAACTGGCTCATCCGTGTCTTTATGGACCTGCTTTGTGCACTGGTGTGCAGTCATGTTGGAGCAGGAAGGGGTCGTCCCCAAACTGTTCCCACAAAGTTGGGAGCATGAAATTGTCCAAAATCTCTTGGTGCTGAAGCTTTAAGAGTTCCTTTCACTGGAACTAATGGGCCGAGCCCAACTCCTGAAAAACAACCCCACACCATGATCCCCCCTCCACCAAACTTTACACTCAGCACAATGCAGTCAGACAAGTACCGTCTCCTGGCAACCGCCAAACCCAGACTCATTCAGACGGAGAAGCCAGTGGTCCAGTCCAGTGGTGGTGCTTTACTCCACTGCATTCCACGCTTTGCACTGCGCTTGGTGATGTAAGGCTTGGATGCAGCTGCTCAGCCATGGAAACCCATTCCATGAAGCTCTCTACGCTGTTCTTGAGCTGATCTGAAGGCCACATGAAGTTTGGAGGTCTGTAGTGATGGACTCTGCAGAAAGTTGGTGACCTCTGCGCACTATGCCCCTCAGCATCCGCTGACCGCTCTGTCATTTTACGTGGCCGACCACTTCGTGGCTGAGCTGCTGTCGTTCCCAATCACATCCACTTTGTTATAATCCCACTGACAGTTGACTGTGGAATATTTAGTAGTGAGGAAATTTCACGACTGGACTTGCTGCACAGGTGGCGTCCGATCACGGTACCACGCTGGAATTCACTGAGCTCCTGAGAGCGACCCATTCTTTCACTAATGTCTGTAGAAGCAGTCTGCAGGACTAGGGGCTCGGGCAATATAGTGTATCTATATTAATTAAACTTTCAGCCTCCTAAAATCGGTATCGGACCCTCGTGTACGCTGTATATTTATACTCTGTGTTCATCCAATAGTACCACTCTCTCTTTTACCCTCTAACTCTATGTCTCTCGCCCACCAAACGATTCCTGGCTGCCACTAACTCCCTCCATCCAGAACCCCATCTTTGACTAATGTGTAAGTAAAGGGAGGACGTGGTCCATAAATCTACATATTGCATCCATTATAGCACAACCAAAACAAACAATCTTACATTAAACACCTACCGCTTTCATCATCTTCACCCCACTCCGTCCTCCGGCTGTCGGAAAAACAGCGTTAACCTTTCGCTGCCATGTCCACAAACAGCCATTACTGACCAGCACTGCCTCCACATGCAGGATTTACTGCCCCTCTGCTCCATAAGTGTGCACTTCACCCTCCCTCCATCAATCTAGTGCCTTCACCACGACCCACCACCATTTTCATTCACAGCCAGCTAAGGATCATGGGATCGTGGGACACCAGCATCTACAGCCAGGGAACTGCAGGAAGCCAACTGACCCATCAAGGATCACAAACACAGACATTCTGTTCTAGTGGACAAGCAGGTATTTATTAGAGTCAGTGACTCAACTGAACATCTGATTGGCAGCAAAGGTTTCTGTCTACATTCTGAGCAGTTGTGGATATTGAGCTACAAAGATTTTGGGTTCCAAATCGCAGAACTGATGTTTTGAACACGACAGTGACAGACACCCTAAATGTATTATAAATTAAGATTAAGAGACCCTTATTAGTCCCACAATGGGGAAATTTCAACTCCGCATTTAACCCATCCGTGAAGTGAAACACCACATACACACTAGTGAACACACACACTAGGGGGCACTGAGCACACTTGCCCGGAGCGGTGGGCAGCCCTATCCACGGCGCCCGGGGAGCAGTTGCGGGTTAGGTGTCTTGCTCAAGGACACCTCAGTCATGGACTGTCGGCTCTGGGGATTGAACCGGCAACCTTCCAGTCACAGGGCCAGTTCCCTAACCTCCAGCCCACGACTGCCCCAATGTAAATGTACAAAATCAAAACCTCGTCATATTTGTAAATGATTGGTTTTAGAACAGGACAAATGCAGAACCTTCTAATCCAAAGAACACACTTTCTGCTTGGGTTCTATGTGGCAGAACATGAAAATAAACAACGATTTTTAAGGAACACAAGCAGTTTATACTCGTAATTGGTTTAAAACATAAAATTAGCGTAACAGAGTGTTTACATGGTCAGAAAGTAAAAATGAATACTTTCTGTGACACTTTATGACATTTATTTTTATTATTTATTATGACATTTATTTCTCGTTTTAGGACAAATCAGCTTTTTCTTAAAAAGAAATCATTGCAGATTAAGTATAAAGGTCAGTGCTAAGTATTTTGCCCAGTGCAGAGGTCAGTTGTAGGTAGGAACTATTAGTTCAAGTTTCCTTTAGGTCAGACAGCGTCCAGCTACTGTAATAAACTGTCCCAGCAGGTCAGTGTAGCAGGTCAGGCTAAAGGCCGTGTGAGGTTTAGTTTTAATGTGACTCTAATGAGCCGAAATGTCTTCTATTGGGACAAAGAAGAAAAAGAAGAACAGACGAATGAATGAAATGAATGTTTGTGTCGTTATTAAAACCCCATCGATTCAAACGTTCACTATTTAACGACCTTTAAAGCCTAATATTAATGAGAGTTAAGACGGTAGATTTTTTAAAGAGCGGTAAGACGACAGGCAGAGATTCACCAACATTTCCATGTTTCAGAAACTTTTCCCACAGTCACTGAGCAGAGCGGCGACACGACAAAGACGCAGAACCTGATTGGTCCTCTTGTGTGTATTCAAAGTGCTGACTGGCTCACAGAGAGAACCTCATAGAACTAAGTTGGAGTTTGAGGTTGGAGGTAGAACCCTTTTATTTCGACATAAAGAGTCCAAAAATGCACACAGCTTAAAAAAAATCTCACATGATGCCAAAAAGCCACAGAATAAGAAAATGTCAGATATAACCTTTTAACTCCAAGTGGGCGACCTGTGACCACGTCTCCATCAAAATCTGCTAATTAATGCTTCGAGGTCAATCAACACAAAAGCAGGGTGTGCGTTACTTATGGCCGTTTCATGATCAAAAGTACTGACCACAATTAATCGCACCTCACTGAAATCTGACCCTAAAGAAGTTTTCGTTTCAGGGCCGTCAAACGGTTAAAAATAAAAGTGGATATTAATCGCATCAAACCATTTCTCGGCCGTTCGGCTACGTTTGGGTTAAACTCGATCGTCTGACAGACTCGTCCGTTAATGTGGCCGACCGGAACGCAGGAGTGTGCGTCCATCTGGGCTCGTCTCACCCTCCCTCACTCTCTGACCCCGTGGTAAGCTCCGTGTCAGGGTGCTGCGAGTCTAGTTGCCCTCCGGCCCTTTCTGGCCTGCTGCTGGAGTTGGAGGAGGTTTCAGATAACAGCGCAGCCTCAGGACACAAAACGGGACAAACACTGCGGGCTGGGCCGGCGCACAAAGCCGAGCGTGGGAAAGCGCAGCGGAGCCGAGGCGTCTCAACAAACACGGCATCGTCAGCAGGCCTGACGGCTCGTGCTCTGCCCCAGCTGTCCACTACGCTACCTCTCCAGCTTTGCTCTGTGTGAACACACAGCAGCGTTTACCGCTCACAGATACATACATACACTCTAGCACTCTGTTATACGTCAATACATGTATGGCAACTGCATATATTAGGAAGCTAAATATAACTTTATGGCCTAGATTTCCATTAGGGCAACAGCATTTATGTTACTGTTTTAAATTACCTGACAAAATCACTCCATTGCACTCTTTGCACACTAGTTTTGAACGTTTCTAGGACATTTCTGTACCATGTTTGTTTTCACTGTCATAGCATTTAGTGATGGGGTGTGTCTTCTCAGAACTTCTTAGCATAACTATAGAAATGGGTGTAGCATATCTATGTAAATCAGTGTAGCGTAACCATGGAAACGGGTATACTGCATTTATAGAAAGTGGTGTGGCATAGCTTTGGCAAAGAATGAGTGCAGTGTAACTATGCAAATGAGTGTAGGGTAACCATGGAGACAGGTATTGCTTAACTGTGAAACTGGTGTAGCATGAGCATGGAAATGAGTGTGGTGTAACTATGTAAATGGTTGTATGACCATGGCCTGACCATGTAAGTGGGTGTAGCATAACTACAGCAAAGTGTGTAGTGTTATTATGTCAGTTGGTGTAGCGCAACCATGGCAATGAATGTACTGTAGGTTCTAGCATAATTATGTAAATGAATGTAGTGTAGCCATGGAAATTGGTGTACTGTAACAATGGCAATGACTGTAGCGTAACTGCAAATGGGTGTAGTATGAGTATGTATACATACATACATACATACATACATACATACATACATACATACATAAACACACACACACACACACACACACACACACACACACACACACACACACACACACACACTATACTGGCAAAAGTATTGACTCATCTGCCTTCACACGCAAATGAAATTGAGTGACATCCCATTCTTAATACAAAGGGTCTGATATGATGTCGGCCCACCCTTTGCAGCTATAACAGCTTCAACTCTTCTGGGAAGGCTTTCCTGAAGGGTTGGAGCGTTAATGGGAATTTTTGACCGTTCTTCCAGATGCACATTTGTGAGGTCAGACACTGATGTTGGACGAGAAGCCCTGGCTCACAGTCTCCGCTCTAATTCATCCCAAAGGTGTTCTATGGGGTTGAGGTTTAGGCTGAGCCCAACTCCTGAAAAACAACCCCACACCATAATCCCCCCTCCACCAAACTTTACACTTGGCACAATGCAGTCAGACAGTTACCGTTCTCCTGGCAACTGCAAAACCCAGACTCATCCAGATGGAGAAGCATGATTGGTCACTCCAGAGAACATGTCTCCACTGCTCTAGAGTCCAGTGGCGGCGCTTTACACCACTGCATTCCACACTTTGCATTGCGCTTGGTGATGTAAGTCTTGGATGCAGCTGCTCGGCCATGGAAACCCATTCCATGAAGCTCTCTATGCTGTTCTTGAGCTGATCTGAAGGCCACATGAAGTTTGGAGGTCTGTAGGGGAGGCCTAGGGGCTCGGCTTTATACACCTGTGGCCATGGAACTGATTGGAACACCTGAATTCAGTGATTTGGATGGGTGAGTGAAAACTTTTGGAAATATAGTGTGTATATAAAACTATGTCATGCAGATTCTGACAGCAGTAAGAGTAGACCTGCATCTTTTACTGATTTCGCCACAAAATTTACATCACTTTGGAAATGTGGGGACACGTCTCCCCTCTGCCCATCGGACACTCCGTAAACGGCCGTTTGTATGCTGTATTGTCTGTTTACATAAGCAGAACATTTGGCTGATAAAGTCGTCCTGTTTTGGGTTTTAAATCAACCAAACTGCACCAGCCGGATGAGTTGTGAAACATGGAGTCGCGGTACCTGTTTAAGTATAAACAAGTGACGAGAGCCTGTATGGGACAGACATCCAGAAAATCACTCGCAAATATCGAATGCTGAGTAGCGAGGAGCGCACGGTTAAAGTGCTGATCACCCAGAAATACTCCTACGCAAGCACACACACACACACACACACACACACACACACACACACACACACACACACACACACACTAATCTGAAACTTTGCTTACAGCGATTCTGAACGCAGGGCAATTTTATGACACTCATCATTAATCTATTCCTAGGTAATCTCCTTCACACGGTAATATCCACCATATGAGTGATTTGCGGCTGAATCTGTTCTTAGCCGATCTGTTCTGGACAGCCGTATCCTCGCTGAGGTTAAGCTGTCTGAGAGAAAACTGAGAGAACAATCATTTTCGGATGTTATTTCTCGTTACGGTGTTGATTTCAGGGTGACCTCACAATTACGCTGCGCTCCAGGATTGTCATCGTCCACGAGCTAGACTCGCTGTGCATAGATCAAACTAGTTAGGTAGTGTACATTAGTGGCCAGCGTGGGTTTTCCAGTACACTGATATCCTCCCTGTTAATGATTAAAAGCAAGCTTTAACTGTTTAGTCACCTCCACCTAAAAATTGACTTCATGTGCCAGCAAATTTTGCTCAAGTCAAATAAATGCTTTGACTGAAAAAACGCAAAGTACAATCATACTTAAGATGATCTCAAGTGCTTGGTTAGTGTAGTGGTTAACCTCTCTGCCTTCTACACTGTAGACCAGGGTTCAATCAACACCTGGGCCAACACCCTACACTATACCAATAAGAGTCCTTGGGCAAGACTCCTAACACTGCCTTGGTCTACCTATGTAAAATGATCAAATTGTAAGTCGCTCTGGACAAGAGCGCCGGCAAAATGCCGTAAATGTAACGATCACATTTTTCATCAAATGAAACAACACTTTAAATCATCCTTCTGCCCTGCTACACTTTATTCAGTGGACTTGAATGCAAAGTATTCTTAATAATGACATTTTAACAAAGGGGGAAATATTAGGAGTGAGCCAAAACAGATGAGGCGAGCTACCTATGTTGGCATACTTGCAGTCAATGTTTGTCTAAACATGCACAATAACTTGAACAAAGCACTGAAAGTTGAAAACCTCATAATTACAACGCCGCGAGTGGAAAACAGGACCACCTGTGTGTTTTTCTCAGCCTCGCTCTTCTAAAAGTCAAACTTCCTATTTACATACCTCCTCCGATCAATACCGGGGAAAGTTTTTGGCGCTCAGACGGGGCCACAACGGTTAAAGACGGTCAGGTTCGCACTCCGTTCATTTTCCCCTGCAACTCTCAGCATGAGAGAAATACAATCAGATAAACACGCTCATGAATAATCAAATAAAAGTCAATTAAGGGGCCTCTAACGAAGCAGGAGGAGAAGATGTTAACGAGCAAGCGGGCAAGGGAGGGAGAGCGGGAGGGAGGCTTGGGACATAAAACAGCAGCGAAGAGAGAAGGTGTGGAGAAAAACATCAACAAGAGCAACAAAAACACTGCCCCTATTTGAATCGATGAATCGCCATGGAGACAGCCGCTTTTGTTTCTTATATTCAGGACTCCAGCCGCCCAGAGAGCCAGCGTATATCGTCCTGCTGGCTTGATACAGCGGGCACCCCTCCGACTGTATGCCACTGTGGTCCACCGTCGGACCACCCAGATTACTGTCCGGCACATGAGGTCTAACGAGTTTTAAATCTCCACAGATTTTAAATCTACACAGACTTTTGTTTTGGGAAGACAAATATTACAAACAACTGAGAGAAATGAATAAATACGGATTATAAATGCATAAATAATCCGTTAAACACCTGTCTGATGCATGCTAACCAGATAGTCTGATGCGTGCTAACCAGATAGTCTGATGCATGCTAACCAGATAGTCTGATAGGCTACTCTACCTAGCTAGTCTGATGTACTCTACCTAGTTAGTCTGATGTACTCTACCTAGTTAGTCTGATGTATTCTACCTAGCTAGTCTGATGTATTCTACCTAGTTAGTCTGATGTACTCTACCTAGTTAGTCTGATGTACTCTACCTAGTTAGTCTGATGTACTCTACCTAGTTAGTCTGATGTATTCTACCTAGTTAGTCTGATGTACTCTACCTAGCTAGTCTGATGTATTCTACCTAGTTAGTCTGATGTACTCTACCTAGTTAGTCTGATGTACTCTACCTAGTTAGTCTGATGTACTCTACCTAGCTAGTCTGATGTACTCTACCTAGCTAGTCTGATGTATTCTACCTAGTTAGTCTGATGTATTCTACCTAGTTAGTCTGATGTACTCTACCTAGCTAGTCTGATGTACTCTACCTAGCTAGTCTGATGTATTCTACCTAGCTAGTCTGATGTATTCTACCTAGCTAGTCTGATGTACTCTACCTAGCTAGTCTGATGTACTCTACCTAGCTAGTCTGATGTACTCTACCTAGTTAGTCTGATGTATTCTACCTAGCTAGTCTGATGTACTCTACCTAGCTAGTCTGATGTATTCTACCTAGTTAGTCTGATGTATTCTACCTAGCTAGTCTGATGTACTCTACCTAGCTAGTCTGATGTACTCTACCTAGTTAGTCTGATGTACTCTACCTAGTTAGTCTGATGTATTCTACCTAGTTAGTCTGATGTACTCTACCTAGCTAGTCTGATGTACTCTACCTAGTTAGTCTGATGTACTCTACCTAGCTAGTCTGATGTATTCTACCTAGCTAGTCTGATGTACTCTACCTAGCTAGTCTGATGTACTCTACCTAGTTAGTCTGATGTATTCTACCTAGTTAGTCTGATGTACTCTACCTAGCTAGTCTGATGTACTCTACCTAGCTAGTCTGATGTACTCTACCTAGTTAGTCTGATGTACTCTACCTAGCTAGTCTGATGTACTCTACCTAGCTAGTCTGATGTATTCTACCTAGCTAGTCTGATGTATTCTACCTAGTTAGTCTGATGTATTCTACCTAGCTAGTCTGATGTATTCTACCTAGCTAGTCTGATGTATTCTACCTAGCTAGTCTGATGTATTCTACCTAGTTAGTCTGATGTACTCTACCTAGCTAGTCTGATGTATTCTACCTAGCTAGTCTGATGTATTCTACCTAGCTAGTCTGATGTACTCTACCTAGTTAGTCTGATGTACTCTACCTAGCTAGTCTGATGTATTCTACCTAGTTAGTCTGATGTATTCTACCTAGCTAGTCTGATGTACTCTACCTAGCTAGTCTGATAGGCTACTCTACCTAGTTAGTCTGATGTACTCTACCTAGCTAGTCTGATGTATTCTACCTAGCTAGTCTGATGTACTCTACCTAGTTAGTCTGATGTATTATACCTAGCTAGTCTGATGTACTCTACCTAGCTAGTCTGATGTATTCTACCTAGTTAGTCTGATGTACTCTACCTAGCTAGTCTGATGTACTCTACCTAGCTAGTCTGATGTACTCTACCTAGCTAGTCTGATGTATTCTACCTAGCTAGTCTGATGTACTCTACCTAGCTAGTCTGATGTATTCTACCTAGTTAGTCTGATGTACTGTACCTAGCTAGTCCGATGTATTCTACCTAGCTAGTCTGATGTATTCTACCTAGTTAGTCCGATGTACTCTACCTAGTTAGTCCGATGTATTCTACCTAGCTAGTCCGATGTACTCTACCTAGCTAGTCTGATGTATTCTACCTAGCTAGTCTGATGTACTCTACCTAGCTAGTCTGATGTATTCTACCTAGTTAGTCTGATGTACTCTACCTAGTCAGTCTGATGTACTGTACCTAGCTAGTCTGATGTATTCTACCTAGCTAGTCTGATGTATTCTACCTAGTTAGTCTGATGTACTCTATCTAGCTAGTCTGATGTATTCTACCTAGTCAGTCTGATGTACTCTATCTAGCTAGTCTGATGTATTCTACCTAGCTAGTCTGATGTATTCTACCTAGCTAGTCTGATGTATTCTACCTAGTTAGTCTGATGTACTGTACCTAGCTAGTCTGATGTATTCTACCTAGCTAGTCTGATGTATTCTACCTAGTTAGTCTGATGTACTCTACCTAGTTAGTCTGATGTACTGTACCTAGCTAGTCTGATGTATTCTACCTAGTTAGTCTGATGTACTCTACCTAGCTAGTCTGATGTACTCTATCTAGCTAGTCTGATGTATTCTACCTAGCTAGTCTGATGTATTCTACCTAGTTAGTCTGATGTACTGTACCTAGCTAGTCTGATGTATTCTACCTAGCTAGTCTGATGTATTCTACCTAGTTAGTCTGATGTACTCTACCTAGTTAGTCTGATGTATTCTACCTAGTTAGTCTGATGTACTCTACCTAGCTAGTCTGATGTACTCTATCTAGCTAGTCTGATGTACTGTACCTAGCTAGTCTGATGTACTCTACCTAGCTAGTCTGATGTATTCTACCTAGCTAGTCTGATGTATTCTACCTAGTTAGTCTGATGTACTGTACCTAGCTAGTCTGATGTATTCTACCTAGTTAGTCCGATGTACTCTACCTAGTTAGTCTGATGTACTCTACCTAGTTAGTCTGATGTACTCTACCTAGCTAGTCTGATGTATTCTACCTAGTTAGTCTGATGTACTCTACCTAGTTAGTCCGATGTACTCTACCTAGTTAGTCCGATGTACTCTACCTAGCTAGTCTGATGTACTCTACCTAGCTAGTCTGATGTACTCTACCTAGTTAGTCTGATGTACTCTACCTAGTTAGTTTGATGTATTCTACCTAGCTAGTCTGATGCACTCTACCTAGTTAGTCTGATGTACTCTACCTAGTTAGTCTGATGTACTCTACCTAGCTAGTCTGATGTATTCTACCTAGTTAGTCTGATGTACTCTACCTAGTTAGTCCGATGTACTCTACCTAGTTAGTCCGATGTACTCTACCTAGCTAGTCTGATGTACTCTACCTAGCTAGTCTGATGTACTCTACCTAGTTAGTCTGATGTACTCTACCTAGTTAGTTTGATGTATTCTACCTAGCTAGTCTGATGCACTCTACCTAGTTAGTCTGATGTATTCTACCTAGCTAGTCTGATGTACTCTACCTAGCTAGTCTGATGTATTCTACCTAGCTAGTCTGATGTACTCTACCTAGCTAGTCTGATGTACTCTACCTAGTTAGTCTGATGTACTCTACCTAGTTAGTTTGATGTATTCTACCTAGCTAGTCTGATGCACTCTACCTAGTTAGTCTGATGTACTCTACCTAGTTAGTCTGATGTATTCTACCTAGCTAGTCTGATGTACTCTACCTAGCTAGTCTGATGTACTCTACCTAGTTAGTCTGATGTATTCTACCTAGCTAGTCTGATGTACTCTACCTAGTTAGTCTGATGTATTCTACCTAGTTAGTCTGATGTATTCTACCTAGTTAGTCTGATGTACTCTACCTAGCTAGTCTGATGTATTCTACCTAGTTAGTCTGATGTACTCTACCTAGCTAGTCTGATGTATTCTACCTAGCTAGTCTGATGTATTCTACCTAGTTAGTCTGATGTACTCTACCTAGTTAGTCTGATGTACTCTACCTAGCTCGTCTGAAGCCGGTTCTACAGCTGTAACCAATCTAGCGCAGTGTTGGCAATATCAATATAGCAAAAATAGGGCTATGGATACAGTCTTGACATCGTGACAAGAACCGTTTTTGGTGCTATATAGAACCATTTTCAAATAGGTTCTTTATAGAACCATCTCCACCACATTCTCCAGAAAAATGTAATTATACAAAGGGCCCTTTGAGTGTTCACGGTTCTACATAGAACCATTTTCTTCTTAAGGAATCACCATTTTTAAGAGTATATGCACTTAAGTTCTTCAAGGGTTCTTTAGTAAAAGGAATGGTTCTAAACAGAACAGAGCCCTATGTAGAACGATTAAATTCTTAAATGGTTCTCTGCATAGAGCAAATGGTTCTTCAGACTGATGGAGAATGTGTTGTATATGGTTCTATACAGCAGCTTTTTGAAAATGGTTCTATATAGCACCATTCTGATATTGTTACAGTGAGTTTGTTGGTGCTACATAGAACCATATACAATAGGTTCTCCAGAATTGAAAATTATATCTGTATCTTTACACACTGAAAGGGAAATACATTTCCTTACAAACAGTTCCTTTAATGTGGCTGAGCTGAGCCAGAAGCGTGAGGAGAGCCCTCCATCTGTGCCCGTCCCGCTCTTGGTCACTCACTGACCCCATGGTCAGCGTTGGCTCTAGCCGCCACAAATTAGTGAACAGGAGCAGAACCACATCAGCGCAGCTTCAGAAAGGAAGCAGCGAGAGCAGAGTGTAGTTTATTAGAGTAACCGGAGTGAACGCCTCGCTGGTTTCCTTTCTGATGCCGAGTCTCGCCGGTGCCGCCCACAGGCTTCATTATGACTCAACAGTTACTCTGAGGACTCAGCTTTATTTAAGCTACACTGCTAAAGGGGAAGTCCTCCAAAATTGCAGCCTAATTTAACAGTTAAGATGTAATCAGAGTCGCTCAGAGTGGTTTCAGAGAGCCGGGATTGTTCACAGTGGTGCTGATAGGAACCAGACGTCCCCCTCTAAAAGCTCCTCACCTCACAGAAAGTTCCTACATGAACTGGTTCTGAATTCACTGCCTGATGACTGAGACGCTGTTTTATGATAGTTTTGAGAAGATTTTGGCCTTGAAATCCATTCATGGTGGAGGGATACATAATATGCAGGGTGTTATGAGGCAAAATAGTCCTCAAATAAAACTTATTATTTCAGAGTTTTCCATCAAAATTCCATATAAACTCAGTTGTAGTCATGGCAACGCCTGGTTCCTGTCACCACCACTGTGAAGACATCTGAACCATTTCACACAAAACCGCTCTGAATCACTCTGTTTACACTTTACACGCTGGATTATATTTAAAAAACAGCATTTCATGGTCAAAATGGTCAACAACTTCAAATTCTTCATTATTTCATGATTAAAAGCTCCAGAGAAGCTCCTGGAAACTGGCGTTCAAAAGGTAAAAAAAAATTCCAGAGAAAATGTGGGTCCTAACAACCACCTGGAAGAGCTGGTCGGCCCCAAAACTGTCCCCATCAGATAAACAGCACTGAAAGCTTTGATCTCTGAGAGAGAGGAGAAGATCAAGCTGCTTCAGATCTGAAAACATCCACAGGTGTTTCTGTCCATCCTTCCACTGTGACAAGACCACTCAGCGCCGTGGGTCTGAAAGGACGTGTAGCTGATCAAGAAGAACCTCACTGAGAAAAGGAGACGGACACACCAAACAAAGAAGCTGAACAATGGACTGACCGCCCCAGAGTCCAGACCTCAACACCACTGAATGGGTTTGATCACTACAGAAAATCATCAACCAGCTTCTAAGACTGAGCTTTGGAGGCGGATTCTCTGAGGAGCTGAAAGTGAGTCTCCTGAAAACAGTGGAAGCTGGAATGAAAGGAAAGAGACTCACTGACACTCAAACAGCTGATAAGGTAAATATATTTTCCTGACCAATGAATAAATTATTTTATTCCTGACCAATTAAATAAACAAAGGGTGGACTCCCACTTTTGCACAGCAGTGCAATAGAAATAGAAATGTCCCGCAAGGAGAGAAATACGGTTGTATGTATGTGTGTGTGTGTCTTCAGCATGTTAGTGAGAGCAATCTGGACATTGACTAATTACTGTTCATTCAAAAAGAGCACAAGGGGTGAGCGAGAGAGAGAGAGAGAGAGAGAGAGAGAGAGAGAGAGAGAGAGAGAGAGAGAGAGAGAGAGTCAGTATGTACGCCAGCTGCACTGCCTCCAGATAAAGCTCGTTCTGAAGATGAAGAAGCTGATCCAGTAAGACGTGACCGTTACGTGGACTGACGTACAGCACCGGAGCGGTTCATTAAAAGGGAAAGTTCACCAAAGAATCCGATTTGCACAACCAATTGTAGCTGAGCAGCCGAGACATGTTTAATGTCTGAAGTTTGCTTCTTTAGTTTTAGCACTGAAGATGATACCCCACCAAATAACATGATGCCAATGGCAGCCCCAAAGCACAAGGAGATGTGCAGTAAGCCCTATTATGAAACGGACAGTTCTGGTCCTGAAATCTGATTGGCTGAGCTGTAAAATCCACGATGTACACACAGCTATGACCACCTCACAGCGACTGGACTGTGAATCACTGCACCACAGCACGAACAGAACACTTGTGCTGTTACTGGAATAATCCTGGACTCTCATGCTGCTACGTGGAGCACTGAGTGAACTGATGAAGCAAGAACCCGTTTCTTGTTTAAAGTGAGGGGCTGGCAGCTTATGTTCTTACCTAGAACCAGCCTGGTCAGCTAGCTAACAGGCTACTCCAACATTAATATCACAGGCTTGAATTAAAGCACTCACAGTGTGATTTACTGTAAAACTGCAGTATAAAAGTCTAAAACTCACTTTCATCTTTTACACACTTCAAATGTCCATGTTTCAGTCCCAAACCCAGAATCCCAAACGGCTCACACACACACACACACACACGCACACACACACACACATACAGGGAGGGAGGAAAAAGAAAGACAGAAAATAAAGAGGAGAAAAGGAGGTAGGAAAAGAAAGAAAGGAAGGAATGTCGAATATAGACTAAAGTAGTTTTTAGTGCTTTAACTCAGCTGAGCTCTTCAGTCAGGTTTACATGAATCATGTATTTCGTGCCGGCTTCAGACGCAGCTCAGCCAATCAGATTACAGAATCAGTTTCGGAAAATACCGTTATGTGTATAAAACTATATCATATTGTTTGTCCACAAATGCACAACTCTGAGCATCACCTGGCTAAAAATGGCAGCAGCGACCAGCTGGAATCCCAAATTCCGTCCGTATGTGTGTCCAGCTTTATTGATAACAGTGTCGGACAGTGTCAGGGAGGTGAATGTGAGTGTGTGTGTATCTTATAGCTGCTACATGAGCCTCTAAACGGTGACACACACTCTTTCCTGACAGGGCAGCTGCTCTGGCGAGCGCGTGAGCGAGGAAAGACGAGTGTGATTTAGCTGGAGGTCCAGGCCGACGTGGATGAGGCTCATTCGTCTTCTGAAGTAATTACGCACTGACGCTCTCCATTGGAGAAGAGGGGAGGGAAAGGGAGGGGACGGGGGGTTTGCACTCATCCCTCAGAACCTTTATAAATCACTTGCTTCCTTACATGACCAGAGAGAGAGAGACACACTGGCCGAAAGGGTTCTGTTACACCTTTACATGGACCATACACATATATACTTCACCTCCTTGTTTCTACACTCATTGTCCACTCTATCAGCTCCACTGACCGTATAGTTTCACTCTGTAGTTCTACAGTTACAGATTGTAGTCCATCTGTTTCTCTGATACTTTGTAAGCCCCCTTTTTTTAGTGGTCAGGACCCCATGGACCCTCACAGAGCAGGTATGATTAGGGTGGTGGGTCATTCTCAGCACTGCAGTGAAACTGACATGGTGGTAACATGTTTGGGTGTGTTGCGCTGGTACGAGTGGATCGGACATCTCAGCGCTGTGCTTAAGGAAGATATGAGTTTTAATCCCCCTTTCGGTCAAGCAGACGTACCGCAGATGGACAAGCCCCATTCCTTCCTATGGGAAAAACATTCTGAATTTAACAAAAATTGTACAAAAACCTTATGTCGGATCAAAAAGCTGTATACAAGCACAACATTCCCAATCAAATCGAACATTTCAGAGCTGGCACCCTGTTGATATCTCGAAAACAGTGTCCACTAACAATGAGTTAGTGGACATAAATCAGGCAGAAAAATAAGAAAAAAGAAGAAGAAGAAAAACTGGAGAAGAAAACGCAGAACGGTTGCGCAGCGGTTACTATGGTATTCCAGGTAATTGCTAAAGTCTTGCTAGGCAGTTGCTATGCTGTTGCTAAATCACTGCCAGGCAGTTGCCATGGTGTGTGGGGTATGTATTTAATTTGTCATAGTGATTTTCCAAGTCGCATGTTGTTGAAAACGAATGAGACTCTAAGGGAGAATCGAGGGATGAAAAAACGAAATGTAGAGGAGAGCTGGTCAGTACAGCTGTAGATTAGAGCTTAGTGACCTGCCCTGTTAGTACATGCATTTTGGTGTCTGTTGGGCATAGGAAAAGACAGGGGCAGGGATTTGGGTGAAAATGAATAGGACAAGGGATGGATAAAAACAAACGAATGAGTGTGGGTCAGATCAACAGTGGATTTGTACTTGGGTGCCTGCCCTGAGATAGTGTATGTGGAACGGTGTCTTTCGGTCAAGCAGAAGTACAGCAGATTGTCATGAAATCTTTCACCCCATTCATTCATATGGGAAAAAATTCCGCACATGAATCTGTGCATCCCATCAAAAAGCTGTATACAAGCATGCATCACACAATTCGACCAATCGGGAATTGGAACATGTTGATATCTCAGAAACTGCATGATGTGTTATGAGGCAAAAAAGAGCGAAATAGAAGAAGAAGAATTTATATTACTTTATATTCTCTAATAACTGTGTAGTTACAGATGAATAACATATGCAACAACACTGTAACTACTGATGATTTAGCCAGAGTTACAGATGGATTACAGAAGTACAGCCTATGTAATTACACATGTGTATCTTCTACACAGGAACTTTCCTGTAGTTTGGGTAAAAGTTACACTTTATAGTAAGTGGACAGTTCCTGTGTAGTTACTATGTAGGTATTGTGTAATAACAGAGTGGTAATGTAGACATTGCTTTGAGGAAATGACACATTTAATTAATGTCATGAAAGTCTTAATATAGGTTATCAGATAATTTTACTGCTGTAAAAATATGAATTACATTTATGTTATTACTCTTGCATAATTACATGAGGCTTGTATGTTACATGAGGCAATTACATGTATGTGTAATTACATAAGCTTTACTACTGTAGTCCATCTGTCACAGTCACTAAATCATTAGTAGGTGCATTGCTGCATATGTTGTTCACATGTAACTACACAGTCATTAGAGGCACTTAACAACGTGAGACAGGAGAACAATATAAATCGGATAACAATATAGTTGTGCATTGCTTTAGCAATAAACCATAAATATACATAAATTGGGCATTAATAACGTCACTACGATATTGTTCACCAAGCTGAGATGAACTTCTGCGAAAACCAAAACGTTTAAGCTAGCGCCGACTCTAGCGCCCCCATGCTGCGGTATGAGCTACCTTATTTTATAATTTTATGCTTTTCTTGTTTTTCTTGTTTTATAAGTGCGATAAACTGACTCAGTGAGTCAGACTCAGGCCAAACCAAACTCTCTGCAGTGCCTCATGTAACGTTGAAGATTTTACATCCAATATTCCGCCCACCAAACACAGACCGGTGCAGGAACCACACGCCGCCCACCCCCTCCCGCTGCGGAGGGGAAATCTCTCCTCCTCCGTGATCCGTGTGAAGTGTGGAGGGCTACAGTCTCCTCACATCACACCCGGGTCTGCAGGGAACGTTCCGCCGTTTTCTCAACTGTGTTTGTCTTTCAGCACCGTTAAGAGCGACACGAGCGCGTACAGCAACCGCACACCGAGCAGAGTGCTCCCTCAGCCCTCGCTCACAGAGATGATGAGTGTCTCTCGGTCAGAACGGCCGGGCGTATTGATCTGAGGGGCGTGAGGTCGGTCTGAACTGATACACGCCCCTCTGAGACAAACCTGTCAACTGGACTGATGTTATTCATCTTTAGCACTCGCTGTTATCACTGGGGATAACAATCATAACAAAAACATGCTCTAGCTTTATAGCAACCTGAGGTTTAATCAGTATTACACATAACGTGGCCATGACTAAAACTGTTTGGTCGCATCATCACCCGGATTCAAACTCATGATCTCCTGAAGACTGATGTGCCACTGGGGAATTAAAATCATCGATACCGATACATCAGAGTATACCAAAGACTTTACTTCAGACTTTACTTCAATGTATACTTCACAATACACATTTGAGTGTACTTTAGTTTATTTTAGGGTTTAGCACAGAGTATACTTCAGAGTTTACTTCAGAATAGACTTTAGATTATACTTCAGAGTATATATGAGGGTATGCTTCAGAATTTACTTCAGAATATACTTCAGAGTATATTTAATATACTTAAGAGTATATATGAGAGTATAGTTCAGAGTGTACTTCAGAGTATATATGAGAGTATACTTCAGAGTTTACTTCAGAATATACTTCAGAAAATATTTTAGAATATATATGAGAGTATCCTTTGGAGTATATTTTAGTGTATATATGTACTCTAAACTTTAAAGTATATAAGTATAATTTAGAGTTTACTTCAGAATGCACTTTAGAGTATATTTAAAGTATATATGAGAGTATACCTCAGAGTTTACTTCTGAGTATACTTTAGAGTGTATATATATATATATATATATATATATATATATATATATATATATATATATATATATATATATATCACCTGCCTTCAAAATGCACTTTAGAGTATACTTTGGAGTATATATGAGGGTATACTTCAAAGTTTATTTCAGAATATACTTCAGAGTATACTTTAGAGTATATATCACAGTATCTATGAGAGTATACTTCAGAGTATACTTTAGAGTATATATCACAGTATCTATGAGAGTATACTTCAGAGTTTACTTTAGAGTATATATCACAGTATCTATGAGAGTATACTTCAGAGTTTACTTTAGAGTATATATCACAGTATCTATGAGAGTATACTTCAGAGTATACTTTAGAGTATATATCACAGTATCTATGAGAGTATACTTCAGAGTATACTTTAGAGTATATATCACAGTATCTATGAGAGTATACTTCAGAGTTTACTTTAGAGTATATATCACAGTATCTATGAGAGTATACTTCAGAGTATACTTTAGAGTATATATCACAGTATCTATGAGAGTATACTTCAGAGTTTACTTTAGAGTATATATCACAGTATCTATGAGAGTATACTTCAGAGTTTACTTTAGAGTATATATCACAGTATCTATGAGAGTATACTTCAGAGTTTACTTTAGAGTATATATCACAGTATCTATGAGAGTATACTTCAGAGTATACTTTAGAGTATATATCACAGTATCTATGAGAGTATACTTCAGAGTATACTTTAGAGTATATATCACAGTATCTATGAGAGTATACTTCAGAGTTTACTTTAGAGTATATATCACAGTATCTATGAGAGTATACTTCAGAGTTTACTTTAGAGTATATATCACAGTATCTATGAGAGTATACTTCAGAGTTTACTTCAGAGTGTACATGAACATACATGAGAGTTTAGAGTATTCTTTAGATTATACTTGAGAGTATAGTTTGTTTTCATGCAGCAATGCTAGAGATTTGGTACTAATTCTAGCTGCCGCCACAGAAAAATCATGTGAGTGAAATGCAAGGGGATAGTTACTGTACACTGCTGTTGTTGTTTCCTCTATAACTGGTCTAAATCTGTCCTTTTCATGATCGATGCTGTTGTCAATACATCACGTACTCAGAAAAGAGTATCTGGAATCGTCCATCTGGAACAGTGTGCTGTTGTTTCCATCTGGGAGTGTGACTAAAGCAGCGTTCCAGGAGTCTTTGTGAACGATGCCATCGTTCAGTGAAACTGAGACTCGCTTGTAGACAAAGCGATGAAGCTCAGCTCAACAGAAAGGAAAGTCAAACAATCAGACTCTGCATCATTCCTGCAGTCTGGATCTGAAACCTGACACACAAGCGTTTGGCATGCGCCGGTTTTCTCGCTCAGATTGTTGTGTAACAATTCGACACAGCTTGGAAAAGACTGGCAGTGACGCCGACTGAGAGAGAAAAAAAAGAGGAAAGAAAGTTTAATTTCATTTCTGGAGCTCGCGCGCCCACACGTCCGCTCTCAATCTGTCGCCGTCCACCAGGGAGAGCCGCTCAAAGACAAACGGCCTCGAGCGTTTCTCTCGGGAACATCGCCGCATCCTTCATCAGAAGTTTGGGGACACCTCGTTTGAGCACTGTCAAAGTTTTACAATACGTTTTTCTTACTAGAGCCCACATAATGACTGATGACTTAACATACCGTATCTCATTTAAAAGGCCCACATCTTACATTTTGCTTGTATTTATGTTTCTTTTTCTTTTAATATATTCACAAGATGTCACAAGAACTCTTTTACATACAGTATATACACCTATAGCAGTTCACCGCCGCTCATTTGAATTTACGCTCTAAGGATTGTTTCAGCTGTGCTTTTTGAATAATACATAATGCAGGGCAGCCAATCAGAGCAGAGCCAATTTACATAGGTTCAGTCTTAAAGGTACAGTAGCCAAAATAGCCTGTTTAATTCAAGCAGCGCAAAAAGGAAAATGGTCACGTGAAAAAAGGGAATTTTCTGAATTTTTGATGTGAAAATCCACATAACTGTGTAAGTGGATGAGTGGAGGGAATAAAAAGCACAGCTTTTGGTTGGATTCCCAAAGTAGGGCCTAAAGTTCAGCAGGTTTTCACAAAGGAAAAAGGCCAGCTTTCTATTTTTGACACAAACGGATGAAAAGCACGTGCTCAATTTGTATTAAAAACGCTTTTTAAAGCTTTTACTGCACCCTTCTACAACCTCCGCCCTTAAAAATCACGGTTCTTCAACAGTTCTTTAGTAAAGCCTGCGTAGAACCACGAACACGCAAAGACACCTTGTCGTGATTAAAGAGTTCTTTGCATCATGAAAATGTTCTTCAGATGTATGGAGAATGTGTTGTATATAGTTCTATATAGAACCCTTTTTGAAAAGGGTTCTAGATAGCACTAAAAAAAAAGTTCTACGGTCACAGTGTCAAGCTTGTAATAATAGCAGAACCCATTTTGGTGCTGTATAGAGCCATAAACAACAGGTTCTCCGTCAGTCAAGACGAAAAGAATGCTTTGGTAATGCCAAGTGTTTTTCGAGCAATTAGGGTTAAGAACCCTTGAACAACCATCATTTCTAAGATTGCATAGCAGTCCCTTTAGGCACGGAATAATAGGTCTTAGTATGTCTTAAGACTGAGACTGTAAAGGGTTAATTGTCATCATTTATCTGCACGTATTCCCACTCGTTTATTTATGAAGCATCTTTTTCTTCATATTTCTATGAGCTGCATCTTCAGGGGACCGGGCATTAAAATGAAATACACGGCTCATTACTGGATGATGCAGCTCTCTTTTAACTGTCCCTGTAATATTTAGCAGGCGTTTTGAAGGCCTTGCAGCTGAAAGTGGAAGCGCAGTAAGGTTTAGACAACTGCTGGGTGATATACGGTCTATATCCTGCTACTGGAGCAACACAATGCTGACTTTTAGCTTCAGCAAAACTGTTCTAAACAAAAACGTCACGCCTGTTGGTCCTCAGGGCGTGGTAGGTAGCGCTGTCACCTCACAGCAAGGAGGGCCTGGGTCCGATTCCCCGCCCGGTGACCGGGGTCCTCTCTGTGTGGAGTTTGCATGTTCTCCCCGTGTCTGTGTGGGTTTCCTCCGGGTTCTCCGGTTTCCTCCCACAGTCCAAAGACATGCAGTCAGGCCAATTGGACATGTTAAATTGCCCCTGGGTGTGAGTGACTGTCTGTGTCTGTCTGTCTGCCCAGTGATGGACTGGCGACCTGTCCAGGGTGTATCCTGCCTTTCGCCCAAAGACTGCTGGGATAGGCTCCAGCACCCCCCCCCGCAACCCAGATGGAGAAGCGGCTTAGAAGATGGATGGATGGATGGATGGATGGATGTTGGGTGCTCCAGACAGACAACATGAAAAATGAATAAATACAACATAAAAAATGTTTCTTTTCTGTTTCTGTGTCTGGTTAACGTTTGCAGTATGATAGAAAAGGGCAAACAGAAGCTACAGAGAACAACCTGCTGCTTCTCCTCATTCACTATTATCAACGAACACCTCGACCATAACGCTCATTTCTGCTAGCACCCCAGTAGTAATATAATTCGCATGAACTATTTTGCAGGATCAATGAACAAAGCTTCTCCAAAACTCCAAAATGGAAAACCAGAAAGCCTTTCAAGGTCCTATGTCATGGAAAAGCGTTTGATGGATGCCGTATATAAACCCTCTAACCTTTCAATGTGAGTCAATGTAAAGAGGTTTTGTTCCAAGGGATTTTCGAGCATTTCTATTGGTCCGTTCATCATGAAATTTTTACACAATGTAAAGAATAGCTGGTGTGTTGACCTGGTGTGGAAAACTAAAAATGAGCGAAAATGGAGATTTGGACGGTTTTCATTGGACAGCCACAATATCAAAATATACTGTATACTGCGCATATATATGTACGTATGGCGATTGCCAGTTTTTCACATGATTTGAAAATGCCTGTTGGCCTTTACATGATGTGTAAATTTCATTCAGGATGGACCAAAAGAAACGACCCGAAATTACTCGGCAAGTTGTCTGGTTCCATTGATTTACATTGAAAGTGAAGTATGTTTTTTCCTCCTCCTGTAAAGTTAACATTTTGGAGACACAACATTTTGTTCTGACAGCAGTGATATATATATATATATCTATATATCTCACATCACAGCTTTTATTTCATAACCTACATTACTGTTATAAAAGCTGTACATTGGAAATGCTGCATTACTGCTGTATATCAATGTGTATATTCATGTTGTACATGTGTACATATTTTTCATGTTTTCAAACATATTTTTTGTATTTAAGTACTACAACGGGAAGATTTTCACTCACCTTCGCACCTGAGGAAATATGATGTGACAATAAACGTGATTTGATTTGATAAGCCTTGACTGGGAGATAAAAACACTTTAAAAAGCGCAGACACATGGGTGTGTCTATCCGCTTCTCGCTGAGAGCAGCAGGAGGGTTTAGACCCGCATTATCACCCTACAGACCCCTTAACAAGCCACAGCGTTATTACACACTTCTATAACCTAACAACAGCTCCCTTAGTTTGCATTGAAGCCCCTGTAGTTACTCGGTAATAAGCCTCTGTATGAAATATACCGGGATTGTTAAAGGGTTGAGTAGATGGAGTCACTAATGCGAAGGCAGGTATCAGGCGATGTATCGCGCAGCTCTTTCGTGACATGAGCGCTGTGGATTGGGACGCGTCCCTGAAGGCCTCTGTCTGCGAGGGTGCTGTCACGCCTCTTTTGCTCCGAAAGCGTTTGACTGCTCTCCTGAGGCCGCAGTGGTCATGTCCAGGCATCGAGCGGTCATGCATGTCTGACCGGCCACTTTAAAGAGCCTCCATCTCCATTTCTATCGATCCGGAGACACTTAAGAAAGCCGAATGGATGTTGAGCCAACAGGGACCTTCACTTACCCTGCCCTCAGGAACACGGCTCTGAATGCAGATCGCTCTGTTTACCAGAGCGTTGATTACGATCAATGCCACGATTTCCCAAAGCATATGATGGTTTCTGACGATATCCAAGTTAACAAGCCTGCGCTTCCTTGGTGCTACTGCTCTGTACCGAAAGCATGACGTACAAACCTGTCATAGTTCTTACTGATTGGACTGTTTCGTTCTGTTTCTCTCAAAATCACAAGGAAACGGCCGCGTAGCTCTACACGCATGACCTGTCAGCGCTGCTCTGACCCCTCAAGGATCTCAGGCTCATAACTCAGTTATTATCCCATATTCTGAAGCTTATTATTCTGTTATTACATTATAAAAACAATGCAAATTTATATTTGAATTAATATAAAATGGCAAAAACTATTTATTCAATGTATACTATGAATATACAGTAACCACTATGAATTATTCAGTATCTACTGTTAATTATTCATTACCCACAACAGAATATTCAATATCTACTATGAATAATTATTAACTGCTATGAATTATTTACTTTCTGTTATAAATTCTAAAGTTACGTATATGACTTGTTCAGTAACTAATATTAATTATTTATTACAGACTATAGGATTTTCAATATTTAGTAGGAACAACTGATAACCACTATAAACGATTTAGCTTCTGTTATGAATTATTCAGTATCTACTAGGAATTTTTCACTGTCTACTATGAATTATTCAGTGTCTACTATGATTATTTAGTATCCACTATGAATTATTTAGTATCTACTATGAATTATTATCATTTTTATTGTACAGTGTCCTTGGGTGTCTTGAAAGGCGCTTATCAATTTTTTTTATAATTATTATTAATTATTCAGTATCTACTATGAATTATTCAGTATCTAATATAATTTATTCAGTACTTACTATTATAAATTCATTACCCACTATATAATTTTCAATTCTAGGAATACTCATTAACCGCTATAAATTATGCTGTGTCTACTGTTAATTATGCAGTATACACAAAACATATTATGTAGTGAAAACTGAACTGAAAATATTACGTAGTGCAGCTTACATTCTGTAAATAAACAGTACTTGTCCATGAAAACGAGCAGAAGCCTGTCCTCTGCTGAAGGTATTTTGTCCATATCACGTCGCTCCTAGTTCAATGTAACAGTGGGCAGCCACCTAGATTGTTTTATGCTCCGCCCACTTCCTGTTCAATAAAGTTGCTATATACAGTCTGTGAAGTCATTTGTCGAGAGGAATAATGAGCCACGCCTGGTACTGATACAGATGTTTGTATTTACTGATGCAGATGTTTCTGTAACTGAGCACTAAACAGGTACAGGTATCACATCACTGCTCACACACAGCTGAGAAGCAGCGGAACGCTGTCCACTCTTTCCTTTCATTCCAGCTTCCGCGCTTTTCAGGAGCTTCACTTTCAGCTCCTCAGAGAATCTGCAGACACGTCTCCAAAGCTCAGTCTGAGAAGCTGGTTGATGATTTCCTGAAGTAATCAAACTGAGGTCTGAACTCTGGGGCGGTCAGTCCATCGTTCAGCTTCTTTGTTTGGTGTGTCCGTCTCCTTTTCTCAGTGAGGTTCTTCTTGATCAGCTACACGTCCTTTCAGACCCACGGCGCTGAGTGGTCTTCTCACAGTGGAAGGATGGACAGAAACACCTGTGGATGTTTTCAGATCTGAAGCAGCTTGATCTTCTCTCTCTCAGAGATCAAAGCTTTCAGTGCTGTTTATCTGATGGGGCAGTTCTGGGATCGACCAGCTCTTCCAGGCGGTTGTTAGGACCCACATTTTCTCTGGAATTTTTTTTTACCTTTTGAACGCCAATGTGTGTGTGTGTGTGTGTGTGTGTGTGTGTGTATTTTTCAGTTTTTGATGATCTGAAAGTACCTGTTGTCCGTTGCATTGTTTATACATTTCATGATGAAAGAACCAATAGAAATGAACCAAAATGACTTGGTAAAATCTCTGGTTCCATTGACTTACATTAAAAGTAGAATATATTCTTTCCTTCTCCTGTAAACTTACCATTTTGGAGATACAAGGTTTTATTCTGACAACAGAGATACACACACACACACACACACACACACACACACACACACACACACACACACACACACACACACTCACCGGCCACTTTATTAGGTACACCTGTTCAGTTGCTTGTTAACACAAATAACTAATCAGCCAATCACACGGCCGCAGCTCACTGCATTTAAGCATGTAGAGGTGGTCAAGACAACTTGCTGAAGTGCAGACCGAGCATCAGAACGGGGAAGAAAGGGGATTTAAGGGGCTTTGAACGTGGCGTGGTTGTTGGTGCCAGACGGGCTGGTCTGAGTATTTCAGAAACTGCTGATCTGCTGGGATTTTCACACACAACCATCTCTAGGGTTTACAGAGAACGGTCCGAAAAAGAGGAAATATCCAGTGAGCGGTCAGTTGTGTGGACGAAAACGCCTTGTTGATGTGAGAGGTCAGAGGAGAACGGGCAGACTGGTTCCAGATGATAGAAAGACAACAGGAACTCAAATAACCAACCAGAATCTCTGAGGAACGTTTCCAACACCTTGTTGAAAGTGTGACACGAAGAATTAAGACAGTTCTGAAGGAAAAAGGGGGTCCAACCTTTTACTGACAAGGGGTGCCTAATCAAGTGGCCGGTGAGTTTATATATGTGCATATATATATATATATATGTAGAGAAGAGAGGGAGAGAGAGAGAGAGAAAGAGGGCAAACAGAGTGAGTAAGAAAGGCAGAGTGGGGGTTTATTATGGCCGGTGTGGTTGATGTGATTACTGTGGGCAGCCCTGTAAGATGTTAAACACATGTCTCTAGAGGGAGTGGGTGGGGGTCTGTGGGGGTCCTGAAATTAGAGATCAATATGCAATCCTACAATCATCACCTCATCCATAATTGGCTTGAAATGAACTCGCAGAACGTCAATACGGGTTTGAGGACGGCCTCCTTGCGCGCGCTACACCGCGTCTGGCAGGAGGATCGGAAAAGGCCGAGCGCTGGCACATTCCGAACACTCGGGTATTATTCCGAGGGCTTGTTCCACCATGAAAAATAATTCACTAAGCCAGATGCTCACCTTCAGGGAGACTTACTGTGCTCGAAATAGAACGCATTACACATTCTGTAATTAATTCATAACACTGAATTTATGCCATTAGGGTGAAATAATGAAGACTGGCACTATCTCAGTGGGTACAAAAAGGGGGCTTTACTAAATCTGCACTAAAATAACACAACATCACGCTTTGAATGCTGTTCATTCACACACGTCCAACATTCGTACAATGACACAGTTCTGTCACTGAGTTCACTCACTTTCAGCGTGATATGTGCTTTCATGTGGAAATGATGAGCACATTGAAATCACATCAATTCAGCGCAGGTTTTATCAGTTTAGAAAACAGATAGACTAACAAATAGATAGAAAAAAGAGTGATAGATATATCGAGGTAAAAATAATCCTCCTCTACAGTAAAATAAAGCTCTGCTGATCCTTCAACACAGTTTAACAGTAAATGGTCCTAAATGCTGGAGTTAATGTAGAACTGCTGATTCACCCTTTAACCCTGAAGATCAGCGCAGACGGCTGGTCACCATAGCAACACAGACAACAGTCTCGCCCAGCTAGCAGCTACGAAACGGCAAAGAGAGAGATTTAAGACGGACATCGATAATTTGGAGACGAATGGACTGATTAGTGTTTATAGTCAGTCCAGCTGGTTTCCTGATATGTTTAACCTGCAGCGAGAAACTGTCAAACACTAAAATTGCCCGTTCCACCTTAAACGGTGCAGCAGTTACATTCTGGTGCCTCAGGCACATTTAAGGTGGAATGGGAAAATTCACACAAGAAGCTTCAGCCTCGTAAAAAATGCAACGTTAGCAACATTTCACAAGAAACTGTTCTACTTTTATGGAAAAGTTTCCTGCTGGAGATGCGAGAAAAGCAGCTGTAGCTGATCTAAAGCTTAAAGTGAGTCTGTGATTTCATTCAGATTATTTATTCTGTTCATGTTTTGTAATTCAGTCTATTTTCAAATGAAGATAGATAGATAGATAGATAGATAGATAGATAGATAGATAGATAGATAGATAGATTGATTGATAGGTAGACAGACAGATGTTTGCAGATGTACTAATAAAGCGACAGATCTCTGTACACGGTAGTAACAGCCTTCAGCTCCACTGCACCCCCAACCAGTTTACCTGTTTGCCCGTAATTTACCACGCAGTTATCGGAGTAAGAGGACTGGCCGAGTTCACTCACTGTTGGCAGTAACTGTTGCTGATGTCATATATTTTATTCATCTGAAAATGATGAAAATGTTTGAACCCAGTACATTTAACTGACAGTTCTCAGGCCTGGACGCCGAAGCTGTGCAGTAAGGCCTCCCCAGCCAAACACAGAGATATTGAGTTAAATCGAGGTTGTCAGCTTGTCTGTCCTCCCGTCTGTCCGTCTGTTTGTCTGTTTACAGCTGCTGGTGCGTGTGAGTGTGTGTGTGTGTGTGTGTGTGTGTGTGTGAGCGCGTGTTGGTTTGTTTGGTTTGCCTCGTCCCTAAACTGCAAACTGCAGCTGCACTAAAGTCCAGCTGTGATCCGGGTCTCTAAACCAATGAATAATTAAAGGCAGTTTTCAGAACAGCAGGAAAAACTCTGCATCACTCTATCTTTGTCTCTTTATTTAGGGACTTACAATCACTTTCATTCCTCCAAAGTAATCATGGAGCATTTATTCCCTGGAAAACACCCCCCCCCCCCACCTCACCCTCCACCCCCCATATCTCGATCACACCGACCGTGCAGACCTACATACGTCAGGAGTTTTCATTTCATTTGCTGTTTCAAGGCCGCCCTTTCAGATTCACTGAGGGTGCACATTATTTTGTAGACCATTAAAGGGACAATATCCTGCATTTTTTATTTATTATTATTATTTTTCCCTGAGATCCACTTATGACATTTGTGTGTTTTTTATATCATTACAGCTGTAATAATTATTTTTTTCATGACCATTTTCGAACTGAAACAGGCTGTTTTGAACCCACTGCTTTTGTGATGTCACAAAAATCAACACATTTACATATATATACCTAGCTGCCTACAGTAGTATAGCCCTGACCACTCATACTTCCAGTATAAGTAGTAATATAAGCAGTATTTAAGCCTGGAGTGCTTTGTGAGTGAGGCTGAGCCAATCAGAACAGGGCTCATTTACATATATTAGTCTTAAAGACACAGTAACAAAAACAGCCTGTTTGATTCTAAGGAACAAAGAGAGGTTGAAAAATCGCTGTTTAGAAATGATTAACATAAAGCTACACAAATATCATGAATTGACCTTAAGGGGAAAAAAAGAGGTTCTAAAGAAAACGCAGGATATGGGCCCTTTAAGACAGAAATAAAATGCAAATTAGCTCTGTTCTGATTGCCCTGTATTGTGCCTTGTTTAAGAAAGCAGTCCAGGCTGCAACGATCATAACTGCTGTATCCTGAACAGATGAATGCAACTGTGATGCTTTTTGTGACATCACAAAAACAACACATTGAAAATATACTATCTTTGCAGTGTATGTGTCCATCAGCGTTCACGTACTGCATCAACTCTTAGTGAAAAGAAAAAAAAAATCAACAAAAAAGCTGGAAAATTTGGTTTTCCATAATACAGGCTCTTTAAAGCCCGGCTGTGTCCCAAAAAGCATCTTATTGGAGGATTAGCGGCTCTTTCAGACCTGAGCGAAACCTGGGATCAGTGAATGTTCTGGCCTTTTCTTTACTCGCCCAAGATAGCCGACAGCGGCCACGGCATTCAGAGGGGCATATCTCTGGATTGCAGAGTTTTAAAATGTGAGGAATTATCCGGCAAAGCTCCGGAAAGCGCCATCCACACTCCTCGTGACACTGGGGGTCCTCCTCCCTGAGCGCCTGACTCAGCGTCTGCAGTGACAATGGGCTCCAGGTGCAGCTCCTGTTCACACATTCATACCTGTCTGGCTGAGGTGAAGGTGTGAGGAGTTTCCCACAGAGCCACGGGGCACGTTAGCGGATGGATGGATGAGTGGACAGAGTCTCGGCTCTAGGGTTTCCGAGCAATCGGGGGGTGTAAAAATGCATCAAACTGAATGTTAAGACTCAACTGCAAGACTTCTGGATGTTAGGACCAGTTAAATCCATAGATAGATAGATAGATAGATAGATAGATAGATAGATAGATAGATAGATAGACAGATGGATCATAGATAGATAGATAGATAGATAGATAGATAGACAGATGGATCATAGATAGATAGATAGATAGATAGACAGATGGATCATAGATAGATAGATAGATAGATAGATAGATAGATAGATAGATAGACAGATGGATCATAGATAGATAGATAGATAGATAGATGGATGGATCATAGATAGATAGATAGATAGATAGATAGATAGATAGATAGATAGATGGATAGATCATAGATAGATAGATAGATAGATAGATAGATAGATAGATAGATAGATAGATAGACATAATATTCTTTGTTCTTTTTATATTGTTTTCAAATGTAAACATTTTTAAAAAAACAAGCTTATCCTGAATGAATTTTTAATAAAACTAATTTCAACAACAAATGCATTTCAAATAAAATTACTATCCACAATGGAATTTCAATTAAATTAATATCCAAAATGCATTTCTATTCAAATTATTATCCAGAATGTAATTGTAATACATTTCTATTAAGATTACCATTCAGAATGGAACTGTAATAAAAATCATTTCCAGAGTGGAATTTCAATAAAATATCCAGAATGTTTTTAAAAATAAAAATCCCCTGTAGAATGAACTGCAGAATGAAGTTCAAGCGCAGCAAATATGTAGAATTAAATTATGATCCAATTCTTTTCCAGCATAAAGTTGTAATAACATTAATGTCCCGAATTCAATTATGATAAGATTAATATCCAGAATACCTCCTATTTGAAACATGGTGGTCAAATATTGTGGCAGAAAACTTTTAAAGTACTATAAATAAAGCAAAATATTATTTATCATTAAGTAACTTCTATTGAACCCTTAGGTTAACACAATTAACTCGTACAAAATAAACAGCTAAATATGAAGAACAGGCACAATAATATGTCTGAATGTATATGTGAGAATACATATGGAAATAGCTCGCTTGCTAACTCTCATTGGATTGGTGTGTTGTTAGTGAATCTTCTAGAAGAAGTCTAGCCATTCACTTACAACAGAACAAACCAGCGAGAGGCACTAAACCGTCCTCAGCACCACCTATTTTATAGCATTGCCACCAATGTTTTTGCTGATGCTATAAAATATATCTCAAATCCACACTTTGAGAGAAATGTTTGATTTGATTATGATGTTATTGCTGTTGTCGGACTGCTCAGGCTTTCTTTAGTGTGACTAGCGTTTGGTGTTCAGCCTTGAGTGCATCTCTGGGAGACAAACAGACGCTGACAGAAAGACATCTGGCTGCATCCACACTCACAGCCAGACAACTGCAACTTTAAAATGAGACCCTATTTAAAGACGTTTCAGCACCAGCAAACCTTACAAATGTACTGCCAACAGTTCATCACAGGACACCCAGCAAAAGCTTCATAACACAAATATATAACACACCACAAGTCAGAATCAGAGTCTTCAACTATTTAAAGCATTTTTTGGTTGACAGATATGTGTACGAAATGACCATAATATCGCTTAGAACTGAAATGGATATTTTTCTATGAATTAGAAAATTGAAATCATGAATTAACATTATCAGAACATAATGTTCTGATAACATTTAAATCCATAATGACATTCTACTCAAATTAATATCCAGAATTACGTTCTATTTCAATTTATATCAAGAATAGAATTTCTAACAAAATTTATATCCACAATGAATTCTAATAAAATGTACAGCAAGACAAAAATTCTAATGAAATTTATATCTTGAATGAACTTCTAGTAAGATTTATGTCCAGAATGATTTCTAATAAATTTATATCCAGAAAGAAGTTCTAGTAGGATTTATGTCCACAATGAATTCTAATAAAATGTATATCCAGAATGAAGTTCTAGTAAGATTTATATCCAGAATGAAGTTCTAGTAAGATTTATATCCAGAATGAAGTTCTAGTAAGATTTATGTCCAGAATGAATTATAATAAAATTTATATGCAGAATGAATTATAATAAAATTTATATGCAGAGTGAATTATAATAAAATTTATATCCAGAATGAAGTTCAAATAAAACTAATATCCACAATGACAGTCAAAATCCAGAATATCTACTATTTTAAAACTTAAATGACTACAAATATTTATTATAATAAATAGTTTGTTGTAAAATTGTTTATAAATAAATATTTTCCATTAAAAAAAAAACAAAAAAACATCTGGCTTCTAATTTCTAGTTTATATTACTTCAGCCTATACTTTGAGTTATTATTAATTACAATAACAATGATTAGTATGGCAAGTGATTCTAAACTCTTAAACATTATTGCTTCCCTGGCCAGCAGAGTTAACTCTGCAGTGCATACCTTCCTGGCAGGAAATGATGCAGCACTAAACTCTGAACTTTGCCATCATCATAAATCAGTTGTCCTGCATTAAAGACTACTAAGGTACTCTTATAAATGCATTATGTATCACTTATAAATAATATAATAATCTCCTGATTTTCTCACTTAATGTAGCAGAGCACTGAAAGACTGAGCAGAGGTCAGTTAAAGGTGTAGGATGACAGCCTCGAATGAAATTATAAATGTAGCGGTGAAAAGACTGTGCTGAGATTTCATATATGAGTGTGTGAGTGGGCATAAAAATCTATTATGTTTTACTTCCATATCAGACAAAGGACAACAAAACGGGCTTTTCATAGGATGCTCTTTACAGTGTACACAATGACAATCAACTGACCGTTCAACCTGACCACTCTATTACACACCATCACTTTAGCTCGAATTACATGACTCAGAGCTATTAGAAAGCTATAAAATGTTTATGTACCTTTTAGGGCTGCCTATCAATTCTATCAGTCTGAGTCATCTACTCATTATATTGACCATTCAGAAAACAAAAATCTGACTAAACTCAACAATAAAAAAACAGGATTTTTTCTTTAGTTTCCAAAAATCTAAATCTTTAAAAGGCCTCATACTAGAACTCACAGGGCTTGTAATTTCATCATTTAATCATGTCCAGTCCAGTATGGGATGAGTTTGACTGTGGTGTTGATGTCGTCGGTACAGCTAGACGAGGTTCAGATTGAGACCTTGTACAATTACATAAACTTTATTTTCACTAAAACCATTTACAGTTTACTGCATTGATCTGTGATGATTTACAAGTGAAATCAATCATTTTGAAATCTTTTTGAATCACCCTGGAAAATGTACCTTGATTTTTTCTTTTTTTTTAAATCTGTGATTAAAAAATTTAATCCATAAATTTTACTTAAAAATTCAAATAGTTTACCAAAAAATGTGAATAACAGCCTTTAGATGGTGATTTTCCAAACTCTAAATTCTTGGGGGGAGCCCTAAACCTATTTTTTATGATGTTATGCTGTCTGCAGCTCTGCCTCAGGCTGGTGTTGTAGCAGACTGGTTCACCCAGTTGGTCCTTCATAACCTAGCAACTGTAACTAAGCCCGGATTCCTCTGAAAAACCTTCCAGTGTGCTGCAACAGATCTGTTCATCTGAAAACTCGCCCAGTTTCCCAAGAGTTTGGTGTAAAGAGTGATTGTTCCTCATTTCACACACTGAAGACAGAAGAGGAGATGAGGAAGATCTCAGTTAATGTGAGGAAGAGCACAGAATCGCACTGGAACAGAGACTGATAAAACAAACGTTTTGTTGCCAATGAAACATCAGCACTGCTATGGCGAGTGAGCTAGCAACCACTCAGCACTGGAGTGGCCTGCCAACAAGGGACCCCCTGAGTACTAGGGCATATTTTGCACTCTGGTTATACCACCCAACCTCAAAATAAGAGCTTCAAGTTATCTGGGCTTTGAATGAGGGTGAGGCTTGGTTTGGTTTTAGGATTGCTGGGTTTCTTTGCTGTCCAAGGTTCTCTCAAAACTCTTCACCATCACCAAATTTCAAAGGCAGCAGTAATTTGCCTATCTTGCTTGTTTATTGCCCAGCTTTCACATCCATCCCCAAAGAAGACCACAGCCTGGACAATTCTGGTCTTTGTTTGTCTCTTCAAACAAAGACCTTGAAGATCTTTTAAAGTTCCTTTATCTTTGTTCTGCTAAGTGCCGATCTGTGTCATATTTTTTTAGTACTGGATCCTTTGTCATTAATAACTGATGTGAGTAGACAGAGGCTGTCCACCATCCCCACATCTTCTCCATCAGTGGTAAAGTTCGCAGTCTTTCCTGTCACGATAAAGTCTCTTCTTTAACCTTCCTTATTAGAGCCTTCAGGTCTTCCAGATTTCCTGCTGTGAGTGTTCTATCATCTGTCTTTCGAAGGATATTGATGTTTCTTCCACCAACCTTGAAGCCTTGATCATATTCCTCCAGTCCTGCTTCTCCTGTTGTATGTTCAGCATACAGGACAGGGGACAGGGGGCAACCTTGGCAATGTGCAACCAATCTATTTGTCCATTTTCTGTCCTGATTGTGGTTTGTTGATCAGTGTAGAGATTCCTTATTAGAACAATGAGATGTGGTAAACATGTTGATTTGAACAGCTCGCAAATATATCACGCTATCGAACAATCCCTAATCAGGATAATCAAGGTTTAATCTAGTTTTCAATCAAGCAATCGTGACAGTCTGAGCTCAAAGCGATGCGCCAGCATCATACGGGCTGTTTTTCAGAAACTAGGCCTTATTAGATAGCCTCAACATGAAAAGCCAGAAAAGAGGGAATATGAGGAAATATGTTTGCGACTTTTTGAAAGAGCAGAGGCACAGAGCAGAACTCATCCCTCAGCAGAACTCCCACTCCACTCAAACACTTTAAACTTTAATCAGCCTGCAGTCCATGCAAGTCCTCCTCAACACACCACACACAAACACACACAGATACACACTTTTCCTCAAACATGTACACATACATGCAGTGCAGTGTCCAGGGTTATCAGCGAGTTAACACTGCGTTACTCTGCATTATTTATCTGTTCGGAGGCCAGTCCTTTCTGAGGCATCTCCCAGCATCGCTCTAGCTTATGACATAAATCCCCCTAACGGCCCCCTCGACCGCTACGAGCTGGAGCCATTTTGGGCAGAGCATTTAAAAGCCCTGTGGTACATTTAGCAAGATTAATAAAGACAGTTTGGCCTGATTTCATTGCATGACTCAGCGGCAGGCCTACATAACACACCTGTATGGTGCGCGACTCACGGACTGTGGCTCTAATGTAGACCACCACATATCATCAGATATGACCGCACAATACCGCTTTCTCTTTTTTGATAACTTCTGATAACATGTTATGAAAAAAAAACATACAACATAAAATAAATGTGTCGTAACTTCTGCACAGGGCACATTTTATGTTTTTCTTTTCTTAATATGTGAAATTCAACAGTAATTGTGCCTTAAAATGTGCTGAAGTATGTTTTCGGTAGAGCACATGCTAATGTATTTGCACTTGTACACAACGCAATGTGGAATTTGACCAGGGATGCTCAAATTTTGCACATGGCTCAGCCGAGCACAGACTAGCCTGGATTCATTTTAACAAGAAGGAAATTAAATGTTGTAAAATGCGAATTATTAAACCTACAACAAGATCTGCGCAGAATGTGGTGATCTGGGCGAGAATATTACTAAATTACTAAATCTCAAAAGTTTTATATATGTTTTTCTTAAACCATCCAGCAGATATGTCGTTCTCGGATGCTACTCTTTGCCAAAAAAACTGGCTTACGCACAGCTGTGAGATCCGGCTGGGGTAGGAGCACAAACAGCGCCCCGTGTGGAGAATCTGGTTTTTACACACATCACTGTCACTGTTGGGTTGAGAGTGGACCACCACCCAAGTAATGTCCAGCCAAGAGCGGCTCTGTGGTGAGAAACTGACCACTGATGAAGGGCTAGAGGACAGCTAACACAGATGGACTATGGTCTCTAACTGTAGACCCCAAACTTGGACAGGCCTAAGCTCAAAGAACCAAGCTAAGTACCATTTACTTAGGTAGTCTGGGCTAAAACAGCTGTGAGGCACTTCATCATACCATGGTTTGTGAGAGGTATGCATGGCTAATAATAAAATAAGATTGCAGACACCAGCATTTCTTCTCAAATTAAGGGTATCAATACAGAGTTTGTGCTGCAGTAACAGCCTCTACTCTTCTGGGAAGGCTTTAGACTAGATGTTGCAACACTGCTGTGAGGATCTGATTGAGCGTTAGTGAACTCAGGTACTGATGTTGGATGACCAACACAGTTCTCCTGTTCTACAAACCAGTGCTGGGGGTGGGTGGGTGGGGGGGGGTTTACACCCCTCTAGCCCATGTTTTAGCCCATGGCTGCTTTAGTGCTCGATTCTACTGGTCATTACTTTTCTGTCCAGATTATACAAGCTCTGAATGCCTGTGTCAGCAATTGGTGCACCTTAAAGTAGCTGAATTCACTCATTAGAAGGACTATCTGGATACCTTCAGATAAACAACGTAGCGTTCCTCTGTGAGGGCCTACAGGGCTTGGCCTCTTGCTTCACTCTGAGCACTCTGAATCCTCTTGAGACAAACACACATGTAGATAGTGACCTATATGAAAGCAGCTCACTGCACTTTACAGATTGAAGCTCCCTATTAAAAAAACATCACATGTAAGAGCCACACGCAACACCAGACCAACACAACACATGAGGGTTAAAGGAAAGCTTCGAGTACAGTGTAGACAACATCCGCTCAACATGACTTAGGACCATTTAAACAGGAATCCCACCCAATTATTTTATGTGTGTATAATTCAGCGGTAGAGAGATTCAGAGTGGTTCAGACGTCTTTACAGTGGTGGTGATGGGAACCAGACGTCACCATGACTACAACACAGATATAGACACTTTATTTACCATCCAGAACCACCAGAGAACCTACACGAGTCTTCTGAGCTTATATGGAATGTTGATGATGGAAAATAGTGGAAAACCTCATTTTCTCCGGGGACTACTTTACCTCAAAACACCCTGCGTGTATCCCTCCACCACTAATGGGTTTTAAAAACACATTTTAGGCTGAAGACTTTTATAAAAGGCTTGGCTCCTCCCACTCCCACCATGTTCTTTTTGTTTACCTTTGGATGGGCCACCTGCTTCTTAGGTCTTGGTATCCCTAGTCCTGCCCCCTTGTTTTGTGACTCCACCTGTGCCACGTCTTCCTGGTGTCCTGTTTAAGCCCACTGTTTATGCTTTGTTTTCGCTGGTCTTTATTTGATATGTTTGAATTGTTTGTATGTCCTGTTTGAAGTGTTTGGGTTTGTGTTTTCGTGAGTGTATTTCGCAATGTCTGTCCTGCGATCCCCTCCGTGTTGGTTATGTGAACCTGGACTGTCATGACCAAGACCCTGGATTTGCCCTCAATAATAGTCGCTTATCTCAGCACATGCGTCCGCCTCCACGTTACAACAAAGCAAGGCACATTAGCGTATTCATAACCACTGTTATGAGGGAGCTTGTAGAGGCACTAAACTCTTCAGACGTCTGGTTCCTACCACCACCGCTGCGAACAGCATCAACACAGTAAGGTCGACGTCGTTTACATCAGATCTCCTTAAAGTCTCAGTCTTATCTTTAAGGAACTGCAGTGCAAACTGGTCGGGCTGTTCTCAGACTATTGAAGTGTGTAACAGAACTTTGGGCCTGCCGGTGGGCCATGTAAGGAGTTGACCATTGAGTTTTTTTTAGACATATGATGGAATTGGTCGAATGTTGACTACATTTACGGCATTTTGGCTGACGCTCTTATCCAGAGCGACTTACAGTTTGATCATTTTTACACAAGTAGGCGAAGGTAGTGTTGGGAATCTTGCCCAAGGACTCTTATTGGTGTAGTGTAGGGGGCTTACCCAGGTGGGGGATTGAACCCCAGTCTACAGCGTAGAAGGCAGAGGTGTTAACCACTACACTATCCCAACCACATTAGACTAGACTAGACTGTCGTGATGGCTAATGCTCATCTTGCACCAAAGCAAGATGCCAAGCTTGGTTCTGGGTTACTCTAGCCTGCACATCTCAACTCAAGAAGGACTTGTTAATGCAGCCGCTCAACACCATTTCCCCATTTAGAGCAAATTCAAATGATGTTTAATCCATTCAAATCTCAGGCTTATTACAAACCAAGGTGTATTACTCAGTAACTACAGGGGCTTCAGTGCAAAGTGACCGTGCTATTCTTCGCTTATAGACGTGTGTAGTAAAACATTTGGGCCCGCCGGTGTATCCTGGCCATCTGAGGACTTCAAGCTTCGCTCGGAAGTTTGAGGCTAATGTAGTTAAGTAATGGAGGCCACCAGCTCGGCCTCACATCATGCCAAGCCCTCCACCAAATCATCACACGGTTGCATAAAAGCACGTGAAGTTGTTCAGAATCTCCGACAGGCTTGACTGTGTGGTGGATGGCACTGTATAACACGCTGTTATAAACTATGAACATGGACAAAAGTCCACTAGCGTAGCTACAAACAGTAGCAGCAGCCATCTTGAAGCCTGTCCATTTTCACGAGCGCGTCGATTTGAGACGACTTTTTCGCACGACGGGCTACAAGTGCATGAAAAGACAGACTATTTTAGCCAAGCCGTCGCTCGGACTACCCAATTCGCAGGATCAGGTGTGTCAGCGCAGGCTGAACGGCGAAATACGAAAGGCTTGTGCACTAAAGCAGAATTCGCCGACGCCGGCAGAACAGAGCTTTCCTTGTCCGCGCTGAATTCTGCCATTGACTGAGCAGCGGCCCAACCAGCCTAGCATATAAATGTCCCCCTGGCCGGACGGGGAGAAGAGAGGGAGCTCCTCGCAGGCTACGACGAGTCCACAGCGCCCATCCTCAGCCCTTCGGCCAGGCCGGTGGAGCTTCCCATGGCAGATGGACCATCGAGCTGGGCTGCTAGCTTCTCTATGCGGTGCCCCGGCTCCTCTCACACTTACGTAAATGGCATTAAACATTGAGCACAAGGCAGAGAGGTGGGAGGCTCGTCTTCTTTCAAGCGCAGAAATCAGGAGCAGAAACATCAGTCCATCTTCTCAACGGCCAGCCATGCCAGTGGTGGTCGCACACTGCGTACGGCTCTAAACAGCACATGAAGAGGATCTGAGGACCAGCTGAGGACCAATGCAAGCAACGTATCTGACACAGAGCAACAGAGGCAGTGCATTGAGAGCAAGAGAGCCCGTGCATGTAATGCAGACCAGCAGGAGCAATGCATTTGTTCCTAATATATGCAAATGCAGAGGCATCTCGCTTCATCACGACAGTGACGATGCACACGAGCCGCTGCTGGTGTTGAGCAACAGATCGTGCGCGCACACATCCGTCCATCCACACAGACACACATACGTGCGTTTTCCCCTACAGCCTTACCTGAACGGCGAGGCTATCCGGCGCTGACGCGGAGCTGCGGCCGCAGACTCTTTCTCTTCCCCCTCTTCCTCTTTATCTCTATCTCTCTATCCGCCTTCCTCTCCTCTCCAGCCCTCGCGCTTCACGCCATCCCCACTTTCTCCTCCTTTTATTTATTATTTCTGGTCGGCCTTTTAATTCGTCGTGGAGAGAGAGGGAGGAAAAAAAAAGTGTCGCAGCCTTTCTCGCGCGCCGATTCACCTCTTTTTTCTGTCCCCGAGTCAGCCTCCTTCCCTCCTTCCTTCCTCCGCCTCCTCCTCTTCTCCTTCTCCGCTCTCCCCTTCTTCTCTTTGCCTCCTTCGGTCCTTTTTTTTATTCTGACAACACCCTTCTGTTCGGCCCGGCCAGCAGCCACGCTAACGCCAGCGCCGCTGGTCTATAGGCGGGATAATAATACGACCCCCCCCCCAGCATTAAAAAAAAAAAAAAGAAACAGGAATCGCCGTTATTCCCTTTTTATTCCTTTACTTCTCATCTCTCTCCTCCGTGGGCTGTCCATCTCCTCTCCTCCTCCTCCTCCGCCTCCTCGCTCCTCTGCCTCAAAGCCACTGCATCAGCTCCGGAGCAAAGAAGAGCGAAAAAAATAGCGAAATAAAGACGAACCAAGAGCTCGATCTGACACGGCTCGATGGCTCTCTCTCTCTCTCTCTCTCCCTCTCTCTCTCTCTCTCTCTCTCTCTCTCTCTCCCTCTCTCTCTCTCTCTCTCTCTCCCTCTCTCTCGGTTCTGACTCCTCCTCTACACTTTAATGTACAGGAGTGAAGACGGACGCTCAGTCTGAGAAGCTGGTTGATGATGTTCTGAATCAAACCCATTCAGTGGTGCTGAGGTCTGGACTCTGGGGCGGTCATTCCCTTCAGCTTCTTTGTTTGGTGTGTCCGTCTCCTTTTCTCAGTGAGGTTCTTCTCGATCAGCTCCACGTCCTTTCAGACCCACAGCGCTGAGCGATCTTCTCACAGTGGAAGGATGGACAGAAACACCTGTGGATGTTTTCAGATCTGAAGCAGCTTGATCTTCTCCTCTCTCTCAGAGATCAAAGCTTTCAGTGCGGTTTATCTGATGGGGGCAGTTCTGGGGACGGCCAGCTCTTCCAGGTGGTTGTTAGGAGGAACATTTTCTCTGGAGCTTTGGAACTCTAGATTTGGAAAATACTGTTATTTTCCTTTCACTTTATCTAATCTCCCAAGAAATGTCTCCTGTGCTTAACCCTCTGGGGTCATTTTGAGCAGAACTCCAGAACTCTAGCCAGGTTATGACCAGCAAACGCAGCTTTGACCAGCTGGTTACACATGAAATCGTTTTCACTAAAACACAAAAAAGTCACTAACTGCAGAAAAGCTGCGTTTCAGTGGTGGCAATTTTTAATGTTCCGCACTGATTTTCAGCCACATTTGCTTCAAAATAATGGGACTGCTCACTATGTGGCCATGAGGGAGGGGGATGCAGTCTCTAAAATGCAGGGTGTGGATTAAATGAGGCCCCGCCCACAGGCTAAAACTCTTTTATTCTGGTAGGGGCATGAAAACACGGGACAATATTGTTACATAATGTTTATTTACTTAAAAATGAACCCTAATTTATCTAATGACACAACTCACAGTGTGATGAAACCAAGAAGTCTTTTAAATACAATTAAAAAAAAGATTATTTATTCATTACATAATTCAGAATATATTCATGTGTGTGTGTGTGTGTGTGTGTGTGTGTGTGTGTGTGTGTGTGTTGGAAGAAAACCTTGTATCTCTATTTTTGTTGTATCTTTCATTTTTCTGTTTTTGACCACATTTGTACCCTTTTGTCCTTTACATTGTGTGGAAATTTCATGATGAATGGACCAAAAGAAACGACCCAAAATGACTTGGAAAGACGTCTGGTTCCATTGACTTACATTAAAACTAAGGTATACCTATATATAAGGCATTGCATATATATATATATATATATATATATATATATATATATATATATATATATATATATATATATATATATATATATCACTGCTGTCAGAACAAAATGTTGTGTCTCCAAAATGTTAACTTTACAGGAGGAGGAAAAAACATACTTCACTTTTAATGTAAATCAATGGAACCAGACAACTTGCCGAGTAATTTTGGGCCGTTTCTTTTGGTCCATCCTGAATGAAATTTACACATCATGTAAAGGCCAACAGGCATTTTCAAATCATGTGAAAAACTGGAAATCACCATACGTACATATATATGCACAGTATACAGTATATTTTGATATTGTGGCTGTCCAATGAAAACCGTCCATTTCAATGAAAACCGTCCAAATCTCCATTTTCGCTGATTTTTAGTTTTCCACACCAGGTATTACCTTCTCCCATAAAGTTACCATTTTGGATATACAAGGTTTTCTTCCCGAAAAGAAACAGCAATGTGTGTACATATATATTGTAATTATATATAGAGAATTTCCGTTTTTGGCATCATTTAATAATACTCATGGTCCTATACATTATGTGTAAATTTCATGATGAATGAACCAAAGTAAATGACCCAAAATGACTAGGAAAGACGTCTGGCTCCACATTCCTTATCCTATAAAGTTACCATTTTGGAGATACGAGCTTTCCTTCCAACAACAGCGATATATATATATATATATATATATATATATATATATATATATATATATATATATATATATATATATATATATATATATAAGCATGTGTGTGTGGCTGTATACATACAGATATATTTCTATACCTACTAACGTCGGAGTGTTATGTAAAAGCTCTGCACCTGGAATTCATTCCTTTCCCCATTTCTGTCTTCTGGCTGAGTCGCTCTGTGGCAGACAGTGTAATATATTCAGCTTAGGGAACCTGCATGACAGTGACGTCAGAAGAGTGTTAAAGTGATAGAG
>NC_051228.1:2770554-2773054 GCF_015220715.1 Pygocentrus nattereri
CAAATCAGGACTCTGGGCCCAATTGAATTTTAATACTTCACAGTAAACCTGTTTAGTGCCGTCCAGGCAGTAACGGACGCTGTGGTGGACGCTGTTTTGCGCTGCATGGCTGTGATGGGTGATGTTAGAGGGTATAAAGGACACAACCTGAGCCACCAGCACAGAATCTGCGTTTTAATCTGCCATCCTGCACTGACAGCACAGAGCCAGGGGGAGGCGCTGCTCTCACACAGTCAAAATATGATGACGTGCATTAAAAACGTTGATCTTGCTCTCTCATGCTCTCTCTCTCTATTCTCTCTCTCTTTTTATCTCCTCTCTCTCTCTCTCTCTCACTCTTTTCTCTTCGTCCCTCCCTCCCTGTCTGTCTCTTTTTCTCTCTTCGAATCATTCTCTTCTTTCTCTGTCCTCTTGTCTTGTCATTCTCTCTCTCCCTTCTCTTTCCTCCTAGTCGTTCTCTCTTTCCCTCCTTCTGTCTCTCTTTTGTCTCTCTCTCTCTCCTTTCTTTCTTCTAGTCATTCTCTCTCTCCCTCCCTCTCTCTTTCTGTCTCTCTCCTCTCTTCTAGTCGTTCTCTCTCTGTTCATCTCTCACCTCTCTCTCTTTCTGTCACTCTTCTTTTTCTCGTCATTCTCTCTCTCCCCCTTTCTCCTTCTGTCTTTCTCCCTTCTCTTTCCTCCCAGCTGTCTCTCTCTCTCCCTCCCTCTCTCTTTCTGGCTCTCTCCTTTCTCTGTTTAAGTAGTTACCCCCCCCCTTCTCTGTCTCTCTCTCTCTTTTTCTCTGTCTCTCTATCTCTCTCTCTTGCGGTCTCTCTCTCTCTCTCTGTCTCTCTCTGTCTCTTTCTGTCTCTTTCTGTCTCTGTCTCTCTCTCATTCTCTCTTCCCCCTCTCTCTCGCTCTCTTGCCCCCTCTCACTTTGTCTCTCTCTCTCTTTTTCTCTGTCTCTCTTTCTCTGTCTCTCTATCTCTCTCTCTTGCTGTCTCTCTCTCTCTCTATCTCTTTCGGTCTCTGTCTCTCTCTCTCTCTCACCGTCTCTCTTTCCCCCTCTCTCTTTCACTTTCTCTGTCTCTCTCTCTCACTTTCTCTCTCTCTCTCGCTCTCTCTCTCTCTCCATCTCTCCCCCCTCTGTCACTCTTTCTGTGTCTCTCTCTCTGTCTCTTTCTGTCTCTGTCTCTCTCTCTCTCTCTCTCCATCCCCCCCTCTGTCATTCTTTCTCTGTCTCTCTCTCTCTTTCTCTCTGTCCCCCCCCTCTGTCACTCTTTCTCTGTCTCTCTCTCTCTCTCTCCATCCCCCCCCCTCTGTCACTCTTTCTCTGTCTCTCTCTCTCTCTCTGCCCCCCCCTCTGTCACTCTTTCTCTGTCTCTCTCTCTCTTTCTCTCTGCCCCCCCCCTCTGTCCTGAATGACAGTTATAAGCCTCTTATGCTCTCTTACAGCTCTGTGCTGAGTCTCCACACAGAAGGAGAGAAAAGAAGACGCATTCAGCTGAGACTTTCCCTTCATTTCCCATTCTGTCCTTTCTTGTCCTCTCTATCCTTCGTTCTCCGTCTCTCTCAGCAGGGTTAAATCACAATCATTATTATATGAGTTAGTTCTCTTTATGAGATGATCTGACAATCCACAGACCTGCTTTAGAAATGGCACTTAAATAACCACTTAAACTGCAAACGAGTTACTGTAGCATTACAGTGTGGACCCCCATACAGACCCACAGTTGAACTACATACCTACCATGTACTTCCACTGACTGGCCACTGGGTCAGTTTCTGTTGGTCAGATATTGTTCAGGTTTTCTACATAAAAGTCATGATGTATTTTACTCTGGAAATGCACATTTCACTGTAATGTTTGGAAATTCAAACCATTTAAACAGAAAAAAACAGGCTAACAAACGCGCTTCTGGAAGAACGGTCAGAAATTCCCATAAACACTCCTAACCCTTGTGGAAAGCCTTCCCAGAAGAGTGGAAGCTGTTATAGCTGCAAAGGGTGGGCCGACATCACAGGCCACTTCACACGCATAAGAACTTGAGTGACATCCTGTTCTTAGGGTTTAATATGACGTCGGAATTTCTGACCGTTCTTCCAGAAGCGCATTTGTGAGGTCAGACACTGATGTTGGACGAGAAGGCCTGGCTCACAGTCTCCACTCTAATTCATCCCATAGGTGTTCTATGGGGTTGAGGTCAGGACTCTGTGCAGGCCAGTCAAGTTCCTCCACACCAAACCGGCTCATCCGTGTCTTTATGGACCTGCTTTGTGCACTGGTGTGCAGTCATGTTGGAACAGGAAGGGGCCGTCCCCAAACTGTTCCCACAAAGTTGGGAGCGTGAAACTGTCCAAAATCTCTTGGAGCTGAAGCTTTAAGAGTTCCTTTCACTGGAACTAAGGGGCCGAGCCCAACTCCTGAAAAACACCCCCACACCATGATCCCCCCTCCACCAAACTTCTAGAGCCCAGTGGCGGCGCTTTACACCACTGCATTCCACGCTTTGCATTGTGCTTG
>NC_051228.1:2778054-2793054 GCF_015220715.1 Pygocentrus nattereri
TATCGCTCAAATTTGGCTGGGTGGTAAATAAAAAACGTCCCACATTCCTTACTAGTTTACACTGGGTTTAACCCTCTATTGCATAAAGTTGCCTCAGGGTAACAAAACCACTCTTCCATTCTTCAAGTAAATAAAATGCTTTCACTTGATGAATATAATGGCCACAGAATGATACGGCGACCAAGTAAAACCATTTTATTGGATTATTAAAACTTACTTTCCCTATAACCCTTCTATTTTTGGGAAATATGTATCATGCCATTGGAAAATGATGAATGTGGGTTTGTTGCCCTGAGGCAACTTTATGGAGTAAAGGATTAAGATGGCTATTGGCATTTTAAGCTATGATAACTGTGGTATGCACCCATCTCCAGGGCCTTGATGATGTCTCTGAGAGCCGCGCACCCATCTCCAGGGCCTTGATGATGTCTCTGAGAGCCAGCGCACCCATCTCCAGGGCCCTGATGATGTCTCTGAGAGCCGGCGCATCCATCTCCAGGGCCTTGATGATGTCTCTGAGAGCCGGCGCACCCATCTCCAGGGCCCTGATGATGTCTCTGAGAGCCGGCGCACCCATCTCCAGGGCCTTGATGATGTCTCTGAGAGCCGGCGCACCCATCTCCAGGGCCCTGATGATGTCTCTGAGAGCCGGCGCACCCATCTCCAGGGCCTTGATGATGTCTCTGAGAGCCGCGCACCCATCTCCAGGGCCCTGATGATGTCTCCGAGAGCCGGCGCACCCATCTCCAGGGCCCTGATGATGTCTCTGAGAGCCGGCGCACCCATCTCCAGGGCCTTGATGATGTCTCTGAGAGCCGGCGCACCCATCTCCAGGGCCCTGATGATGTCTCTGAGAGCCGGCGCACCCATCTCAGGGGCCCTGATGATGTCTCTGAGAGCCAGCACACCCATCTCCAGGGCACCGATGATGTCTCTGAGAGCCGGCGCACCCATCTCCGGGGCCCTGATGATGTCTCTGAGAGCCAGCACACCCATCTCCAGGGCACCGATGATGTCTCTGAGAGCCGCGCACCCATCTCCAGGGCCCTGATGATGTCTCTGAGAGCCGGCGCACCCATCTCCAGGGCCTTGATGATGTCTCTGAGAGCCGGCGCACCCATCTCCGGGGCCCTGATGATGTCTCTGAGAGCCGGCGCACCCATCTCCGGGGCCCTGATGATGTCTCTGAGAGCCAGCACACCCATCTCCAGGGCACCGATGATGTCTCTGAGAGCCGGCGCACCCATCTCCGGGGCCCTGATGATGTCTCTGAGAGCCAGCACACCCATCTCCAGGGCACCGATGATGTCTCTGAGAGCCGCGCACCCATCTCCAGGGCCCTGGTGATGTCTCCGAGAGCCGTGCACCCATCTCCAGGGCCCTGAGGATGTCTCCGAGAGCCACGCACCCATCTCCAGGGCCCTGATGATGTCTCTGAGAGCCGCGCACCCATCTCCAGGGCCCCGATGATGTCTCTGAGAGCCGGCGCAACCATCTCCAGGGCCCCGATGATGTCTCTGAGAGCCGCGCACCCATCTCCAGGGCCCTGGTGATGTCTCCGAGAGCCGCGCACCCATCTCCCGGGCCCTGATGATGTCTCCGAGAGCCGCGCACCCATCTCCAGGGCCCTGATGATGTCTCTGAGAGCCGCGCACCCATCTCCAGGGCCCCGATGATGTCTCCGAGAGCTGGCGCACCCATCTCCAGAGCCCTGATGATGTCTCAGAGAGCCAGCAGGTAGGTGGGGCCCAAACCCTGAGCAAGAACGAAGCCCTGCGAGAATGACAGGCAGAGGAAATCCACGAGGGAATGAGGGATGGTGCACAAGCCCCAAACTCCGCTGCCCAGGCCTCGCCTTCTTTCCAGCCCTTGTGGTCATCATCAGGGCTCGGGAGACGAGTGCCTGCCACACTAATGTACTTTAGTCCGTGTTTATAGATGACAGAGAGTCAAAGAGTCGGAAACCACACATTTAAGTCCATTAGAGACACTGAACAGAGTTTAAGGCATTTAGTGATGCAGCTAATTGGTGAGATACAAGCCTCAGTGACGTGTTAGCTACGTTAGCCTCTTAGCTCCAGTGCCAAACCACAGAGGCAAAGTTTGGATATCAGACACATCGGCAGATCTCAGAAAACTACACATTCGATTTTTTTCACTTTAAACAATGCACTGGATTATCGCCGCGAGACGGATGTCAAGAAACATATGGAGGAGTATTGAGGGATTGAGGAGTGGAGGACGAGGGACAGCGATGGAGAGATGTGGGGGGGGTGAAGTTGGCTAAGAGAGAGGGATAAAAGAGAGAGAAGAGCAGAAGCGAGTGAGAGATGAAGGCTTGGAGCTGGAAGGATGGCGAGGACAAACAATCTGCAGACAGACAGACAAACACGTGAAACACATACAGACGGAGCTGCGAGTTCTGCCGCGCTGCTTCAATCTGCCGTGGATAAGCAGATTAAAGCGAACGGGATTTGTGGGAATGGTCCCCCTGGCTGGATGGTCCGGTCTGTCCCAGTTACATAACCATCCCCACTCATATTGTCCACAAACACCATCTCAGAAACACTCAGCCTCCTCGGAGCCCCAGAGCAGCTCCACACATTCACATTTAATCACTGCTCGGCGACCTTCCTCGTTTAAAGTCGTGAGTGTTGAAGCTAGAGCTTGGTGGAAAACAGGTTGGAGACAACAGATTCATGTAAATAACTATAAATGCTGATATTTTACACATTAAATGTGATTTTTTTGGACCATGAAAACATTTTATTCACCCCATTTGTTTGATCTTTGCAAACATTCGCTGCAAGAACTCCCAGACAGATCATTGTAGTCTCTCACGTTAGAATGGCGGCAACTTGACAGACGTCAAGATGGTTTGGTGGTCCTCTGCTTCATGAACTCCAGAGACTCTAGAATTGCTCTTGGACTAGAATCTCAGAGACTCGAGAATCAACTAGAACATTAGAGACTCAAGAATCGACTTGGATTCACACCTCTCGACTACAACTCAGACAAGAACTCACACCTCAGAGACTTGAGAAACAACTCGGACTCACAGCTCAGCGACTCAAGACCTGACTCAGTCGAAATCCAGAGAATTGTTATTGTTCAGAGAATTGTTCTTGGACTAGAACCTCGGAGACTCAAGAATCGACTTGGAATCACCTTTCAGAGACTTGAGACTCAACACAGACTCACAGATCAGAGACTTGGGACTCGACTCGGACTCACAGCTCAGAGACTCAGGACTCGACTCAGACTCACAGCTCAGAGACTCAGGACTCGAACTCCAGAGACTCTAGAATTGTTCTTGGATTAGAACCTCAGAGATTCAAAAATTGACTTGGACTACAACCTTGGAGACTTGGGAATCAACTGAGACTCACACCTTAAAGACTTGAGACACGACTCAGACTTGCACCCCAAAGACTCAAGACTTGGCTCGGACTTGCACCCCAGAGACTTGAGGCTTTACTTAGACGCACACCTCAGAGACTCGACTCAAACTGCAGAGACTCGAGACTTAACTTGGACTCAGACCCAGATTCTTGAGACTCGTCTCAGATGTGCACCTCAGAGACTGAAGACTTGACTACTCAAGACTCAAGACTCAACTCAGACTTGAACCCCAGATACCTGTGACTTGAATCAGACTCACACCTCAGACACCTGACTTGGACTTAAACTTTAGAGACTCAAGCCTCGACTTGGACTCGATCCCCAGATACTCGAGACTTAACTCAGGCTTGCGCCTCAGAGTCTCAAGATTCAATTCCGATTTGAACTCCAGAGACTCAAGACTCAACTCAAACTCCCAAGGAGCGACTCGTAAACATCTCTGACATCATGCATTATGTATTATTAGTATACTGTGAAAATGTGAAGTATCGTGATGTTGTACCTTTGCCATATTGACCACCCTTATATGAGAGGTAGCTAGTTATTTCTGTCTCATTGTGAGTCATGCTAAACCTCCTTTAAGCAGCTGATGCAGTTGTTCTGAAATGACATCCATGCAATTCAGAGTGAAGAAAACAGTCGGACCGCCCAGCGAACACACAGCACGGCCATCCGTCCTGAGTGACAGGCACAAACACACCCACACAGCCACATCCTGCGAGTTCAGACTGAAGCGACAAGTCAGGAAATCTAGCTAAGGGTGAGCAGAATGTCAAGCAGCTCATGAGTGACAGCTACCCAATAAACACTGTGGATGATGTCATTGTACAACATATATGATCATATCTGTCAATCATTAGACACCAGTGGCCACTTTATTAGAATCCCATCTTTTGTAGCTCCACCTTGCTGCCGTACAGTGAGAGACTGTAGTTCCTCTGCTGATCTTGTTTGTCTAGACCTTCAACGGTGGTCAGTTTCTCACCATAGAGCCACTTTTGGCTGTGTTTATGATAAAAAAGGTCAGTGAGTCGAAGCACAAAGTAGTTGTTTCTAATAACATGGGCAGTTAGTGGAAGCGCAAGGTAGGTGTTTCTAATAAAGTGGCCAGTGAGTGGAAGTGCAAGGTTGGTGTTTCTAATGAAGTGGCCAGTGAGTGGATACACACTGCTGTCTGATCCACTCAGACCAGCGCAACACACGCTAACACTCTACCATCATGTCAGCTTTACTGCAGTGCTGAGAATGATCCACCACCCAAATAGTACCTGCTCTGTGAGGGTCCATGGGGGTCCTGACCACTGAAGAACAGGGTAACCATATCAGAGAAACAGATGGACTAAATGGACAATGAGCGCAGAAACAAGGAGGTGGTCAGAATGTCACGCCTGACTGGCGTACGCCAGTCTCTATGTTTATGGGTCATCTGTTTTCCATATTCTCTCAAATTAGTGTCTTGTCTTTACCTGTCAATCAAACGTGTTAACCACCTTCTAAGAGAAGCCTCCTGCTTCTTTTTAAGCCCGAGACGCGCCTCGCCTCGTGTTTGGCAAGGCCTCGTCTCTATGCTCCTCTGTTTGGTTAGACACATGAATAGCCGACACAAGCTAACTCATAAATAGCTGCATTAGATTGAAGTCATTAATGCATCCTATAAGCAAAGAACACAATGCCATTCAGACTCCGCACTAATGGGTTACTGAGATCTTCACTCGGAGGATAGTTTGCTGGTTGTTTATTGCAGCGCTGCAGTAACAGTGAAGAAAAACGGGTTTTAGTGAATTCTGGAGAGAATGACATTTTCGGGGAACTGAGATGAAAAACAGGGACTCCTCCTGCCCTAAATGGGGTCTAGAATTGCCCCTAAGCAGCTACCAGCCACTCTACTGAAAGAGTCATTACTATAAGGTAAAACATCACCTGCTGTCTGAACAAAACCTCGTATCTCTATTTTTGTCGTTTTTCAGTTTTTGGCATGGTTTGAAAATAACTGATGTCCTTTACATTGTGTGTAGATTTCATGACAAATAGACCCAAAGAAAGCACCTAAAATGACTCGGAAAGACGTCTGGTTCCATTGACTTCCATTGAAAGTAAAGTAGGTTTTTTTCCTTCGACTGTAAAGTTCCCATTTATGAGGTTTTGTTTCCGACAGCAGCGATACTCTAACATGTCTGCCAGAAGCTTCGAAGAAAACATGGACTGTTTTAGAAGCTGCAAATGTCCACTAGAATCCCATATGGGTGCTAGCAGAAATTCCCATCGTCATAGAGCTGGGCTTTTTTCTCACATGCTGGAAGGTCCAGCTGTAACAGTCATGGTTCTCCTCTAGAAAATTCTCATATAGAAATGAATTATGACAGCTTTCGTGTATTAAACCACACAAATACCATCTGCGGACCTTGAGGTGAGAAAGACAAGACAAATGTGGGCCTTTAAAATCATTATTTTGTTTTCGCTTATGAGGGACTCACTCTCTCTCTATCTCTCTCTCTCTCTGTCTCTCTCTCTCTGTCTCTCTCTCCCTGTCTCTCTCTCCCTGTCTCTCTCTCTCTCTCTCTCTCTCTCTCTCTCTCTGATCATTAAAGGAGGACACCTTGCTGCCGTGCTCAGGAGGGGAATCACACAGCCTGTTTATCAAGGTGTTTTTCACCCAGCCAGTCAGTGTTCTCCACTTTTCCCTCTAATGCAATCCATCCATCTTTCACTCCGTCCTTGTTTCCCATCCTCTCTCCCTCTCTTTTTGCGTGTCTCCCGGCCGTGATGTCGCTCGTGCGCATTTATCTCCATTAAAAGAGTGAAAGTATTAATAGTTTCTGGGGCGAGACAGAAAGGATATTGCTGCTGGATTTGTGAGGGAGGGGGATGGGGGGATGTGGTGGTGGTGGTGGTGGGGGGGGGGTATTTACCGAGTGCATAAATTGAATGGGGTATTCTCTCGCTCCGTCTTTCTTTCACTCCCTCCCTTCGTTTATTCCCTTCATTTAGGATTCTGCCAACTTCCTTCATTCTTCCTCTCTCAGCTTCTTCCCTCCCTCCCTCTCTCGCTCTCAGCTCCAGAAAACACTGGCTCCAGTTCAGAGACTTCAGCCTCTAGGCTGCTCAAAGTGAGGAGTGTGAAGGAATCACTCTTTAGGGTGTGTATGTCAGGGCTTCATGATAATGGTATGGCAAAATATCATGATATGTCTCATAAGACGTTCAAATAGCAGCAGTGAATCAATAATATGACTTGGTTAAATATCAGCCCGCACAATTTTCCCCAAAGCTACTGGGTTGTGTTGGGTTAAAGGTGCAGTCTATGATTCTGGAGAATGATGATTGATGTTTGAACTCAACAGCAAAGCAAACCCACCCTTCCCTAAAGCGCTTCTGTAGAAGCTCCGCCTCCCCAACTTCATGGATGTGCAGTGCCAAGGCGAACGGCGCTGGGCTAGCAAACTTGTTCTTTTAGATCTTCTCGGCCATAAAACTCTTCACAAATGTCATGCAGCCAAAGACCATGACACAACGTTAGGGGAACACAGCAAGTAATGTAACTAACATTAGCTAGATTGTGGGTTGGCAAACTGTCTACAACTGCTGCTACGGCGATAACCAGCCACTATCACAAACATTAGCAAACGTCAAAGCAATACTGACCTGTTGGTTCAGTGAAACATCAGAAATGAGTTAATGTTGCCCAGAGCAGCCTCCTCATCCATTTTCACACCCTTCATCTCTCGATGAAGCTTTAGTCAGCTTCTTTTTCACCAGCTTCTTGTTAAAATTTTCCTGTCCTACCTTAAATGGGGCAGCAGCTCCATTCTAGCACCTCAGCTTCCGCTTCGAATTTTCCTGGACCAACCTTAAATGGGGCAGCAGTTATGTTCTGACACCTCAGCTTCATGTTTGAATTGACCAGTTCCACCTTAAATGGGGCAGCAGTTACTTTCAGGTGCCTCAAGCATCAGAATGGAATTGCTGCACAATTTAAGGTAGAAGGGGATAAATGCGAATAGAAAAGCAACTTCAGCCTCTCAACTCTTAGAGGTCTCTCCACCGTTGAAATTGCCCTCGTCTGATCTAAGAACTTGTTTCTCAATCTTTGTTCTTCAGAGGTTCTTCTCTTTGGCTGTGATATCCAATAACAAGCACTACGTTTCGCGACTCTACCTTCTGAAATGGAGATGGACAAACTTTCGGGATTGTGTGGGGGGATCAAAGTCACAAGCAAATAATAATTTAAAAACTATCATGATGGTGTGGATTTTTACTCCATTTTCACCTGTTAACTTCACCCTTAAAAGTGGAGTTTTCAGTAGCTCTTCAGTAAAGACAGTGGTTCTTTGGAGAACCACGCAACTCAAAAAAGAACCAGAAAGGCACAAATTCTCTGTGTAGCAGGACCTGTGCTACCCTGGGCTCAGGGAGGACGCTGAAGGCAGGATTAAGGGTTGCAGAAAACATTTACTTTTTATTTCCTCTCCAAACAAACAGTAAACAACTAAACCGAAACCAAGTCTAACAAGACCTTTTGGTCCTTTTCTTACTCAAACTTCTCAGCTCTTTTGGACTGTCGCTGTTCCTTGTCTCTCTCTCTGTGTCCCTCTCCCCGTCAACTGCCTTCCTGCCTCTGGTGGCCATAGTTTTAGCCGTCATCCCCTTTCTGGTGCTCACCGTCCCTCGCTTTCCTCACCGGTGTTCAGGCTTCAGGCCCTGCCTTCCCACAAGCTCTCGCAGCTGTTATTGGTGCCCAGGGTGTGGGTGTATGGCACACTCTCCAAGGTTAGATGCTTCTTATATATGATGGAAAGCACTTTTAACAAGTTGGTTCCAAGGGGAACCTTTTTGGTACTATACAGAGCCCTTACTGCTAACAGTGTAGGTCTCCTCTTACCCATCTATAAGTAGGAAGGCTAGCACAAGCTTTATCTGAGACACACAAAGCTCCACCACATCTTGCTGCTAATGTAACCTTATTGGACGGCTCAACACGCCTGGAGGAGAACACTAACCGATAATTGAGTTAGGAAGATTGTACCCACCCAGAGAAGGAGAGGACACATATGAACTCCTGGACTCCTGGTTGCGAATGGCTGTGGCATCACCAAGGAGCCAACTCACAATCTCCTGAAGTGCTTAGTCAACTCAAGAGCTCAGGAGCCTTTATTATTGAGAACGTAGAAGTGCTTTAACTTTAAAACCATTCTTCACGCTCACATAGCTCATTCACAGTATCAGTTGTTTAACGAAACAAATCCTGAACGGTTCTGTAGGGAACCAAAAGGGGTTCCTCTGTGGTGTCCCCATTGACACCCTTGATTTGAGGAGCGTAGTGTGTGCTCTGTGGGGTGAAAGTCAATGTTTATTCTGCTTTTCTACCAGATGCGAGATCTGTGCTCTTGCTCTCTCTCTCTTGTGTTAATTAAAATCTTTTCTTAAATTATATATTTCCCTCAAATCCAAGAGGAACGTTGGGACGCGCAGTAATTGGCCGTGCGTTCCAAGGCTTTGAAGTGAAATTGCTTGGGTGACGTCGGACGGGGAAGAAAAAAAAAAAAAAAAACTGGATTAGGAGTCGACAGGGTAATATACGCAATCAGTCACTTCTTTCTTTCCTCCTTTTCTTCCTTTCTCCCTTTGAAACGGCACTCATCCTTCTCTTCCATTCATTTGCTGATCCTCATTTAGCCTCCCTGTCAGGAACACCTCTCTTCTCCTCTCCTTCTTTTTCCTCCCAGCTCTCTCTCTCTCTCTCTTTCTGTGTTTTGGTCTTTTTTCTCCAGCCCCATAATCAACCAGATAAAATTCCTCTCGTCTTTACCCCTCTTTTCTCCGTTCCAGTAGACGCTCCTCCGTTCTGTATGACAGAGCACGCAGGCTGCGGGGTCTGAAGGCTTCAGATAGTCAGAATCGCTCCTCTGGTGCGTCTCCGCGCCTCAGCAGGAGGATGACTGTCACAGCCGGACTGAATAATCACACCGCGGTGGCTCTGAGCACAGATAAATGCGCAGCTACAGAGCTGTAGTGGATTTGGAGCGTTCCTGTCGAGCAAAAAAAAAAAAAAAAAAAACCTCCATACAGTCACTGCAGCATGGAGAAAGCATGAGAAGCAGTCGAATACCATACGGGGGGAATTCTGTGTGTTTTTATGAAACATGGAGGTCTTGATCCCCTTGAAATTAAATGACTGGAGCTTGTTAAGGCAGGCTTTGATGGACTGGTACGGGCTATACTAACCCCAATCCAAATTCATATAAAGGTTTCAGGTCTTTTACTTCATAGACTCACAATTTGTAACTAGATATTGTAGACATTGTATGTGGCCCAAAGTATGATTGAGTTCGGGTTCACACCCATTGATAACAGGTATGTAAAATCAAGCATGCAGCCTTGCAAACTCGACAAACACTGGCGGTGGAATGGGTCGCACTGAAGAGCTCAGTGACTTTAAACATGGCACTATCATGGGATGCCCAATTTGAAGTCAGTTCATGAAATTTCTGCCCTGCTAGATCTGCCCCAGTCCACTGTAAGTGCTATTATTGTGAAAAGGAAGCATCTAGAAGCAATAACAACGCCGTAGACCACACAAATTCACAGAAAGTGCACAAAACTCATATCTCTTCTGTTGTATCACTTACTACAGAGTTCCAAACTGCCGCTATAAGCAACATCAGCATAAGAACTGTTCTACAGGAGCTTCATGGAATACATTTCCATGGCTGAGCAGTTGCACACAAACCATCTAAGATCACTATGCGCAATGCCAACTGTCGGCTGGAGTGGTGTAAAATTCACTGCCACTGGACTGCAGCAGTGGAAACATGTTCTCTGGATTGTTAAATCACACTTCACTCTCTGTCAGTCTGATGATGGATCTGAGAACGTTACCTACAGGAATGCATAGTGCCAACAGTAAAGTTTGGTGGAGGAGGGATGATGGGCTGGGGCTGTTTATAGGTACTATATAACCACAGTTTTGGAATGGGTGTCCAACAAGGTCATAGTGGTGTGAAGGTCAGGTGTCCACATACTTGTGGCCATATAGTGTGTTGCTGGTTGGCCTACAGATTATTCATTTCCATGACTCGCACTGCAAAATATGTCATCTTTATTTTGGACATAACGTCTCTACTTACATGTGCCCATTTCAGAAAACAGCAGAAACATATGGCTTTAAAAGCATTTCTCACGGTCTGTCAGCGATCTGTACTGGAACGTCTTTTTAAAGTAACCTTCTCAACTTGGTCTGTGAAGTCTGATCAAATTTCATTTCAACCAATAGTAAAGGATCCGGCTTGGAGACTTCTAGATATATACACATTTTCTCTTAACGTAGTGCTAAAAAAAGGCAAAACCACGAAACCATGATTCCACACATCTCCTTCCCTCAGATGCTGCCATCGTTTTTCATCCTGCCAGCTGTGACCATTCTCAGGCCATTTCTTCTCTTATCGTATACATATTTGTAGTGGTGTATTTGTGTATTGTTGCCCAAAACAAGAGACATCTATCACTTTTACTATGCATGCCAGTGTAATCATAATCCATCATCTCTAAGGCTGTTTCTTGGCATTCAGTGATTTTAATACTTCATTTACCGTAAAGCCTGAACGTTGTTCGGTCGGCGTGCAGGGTTTCAGATGAACAGTTCCCATGACAAATGTCCATTTTATGTAAATCTAATGAATAGTATTCTGATTCTTTACGAAACGCTAGTAACAACTTTATAGTTTGAATGCATGTCTGTAATCTTGAGCATTTTCCAGAGAACGTCTCCAGACCAGGGGCCGTAATAGGAGTGGGGCACGACCTAACACGTGCTTTTTGTTGAACAACTTTAAAGATATTTAAGTTGGAATGATTATACTTTTATACCAGCAATGTACACCGATCCTCGTTTCTACGCTCATTGTCCACTTTATCAGCTCCACTGACCGTTCAGTTCCACTCTGTAGTTCTACAGTTACAGATTGTAGTCCATCTGTTTCTCTGATACTCTGTTACCCTGTTCTTCAGTGGTCAGGACCCCCATGGACCCTCACAGAGCAGGTACTATTTGGGTGGTGGGTCATACTCAGCAGTTGACTGGAGTTTTAAACACTGTGTCCACTCACTGTCCACTCTATTAGACATTCCTACCTTGTTGGACCACCTTGTAGATGTAAAGTCAGAGATGACAGCTCATCTGCTGCTGCACAGTTTGTGCTGGTCATCCTCTAGTCCTTCATCAGTGGTCACAGGACGCTGCCCACAGGACGCTGATGGCTGGATGTTTTTGTTGGGTGGACTATTCTCAGTCCAGCAGCGACACTGAGGTGTTTAAAAGCTCCAGCAGCACTGCTGTGTCTGATCCACTCAGACCAGGACAACACACTAACTATTGCTTTGGTTATGAGCAAAAGGAAAAACCTGGCTGTCCAGCAGCTCAGTGTCGGTACTGTGGTCACCTCAACCAAAGGGTCCATTTCCACATAATTAAAACACCCCAGAACATCACAGAGCCTCCAGCTTGAACCACACCTGCACGCAGTCATCTTTGAAGGCCTCCTGAGGTCTACGATGAACAGGACGCCGAGCTTCATTCACACACAGGCAGAAACCAGATTCATCTGACCAGATAACACGTTTCCGGTCATGAACAGTCCAGTTTTTGTTAACAGACAACTCTGTTAGCAGAAGTGAGCAAAGGCCTCTTGCGCACCACTCTGCTCCATTGGTTCATGGTATGCAGTTCTCTGAGGAAGGTTCTTTCAGAAATTGGTTGTGAAGAACCTGCTTTTAGGACCAGGTTTAGAACACAAATGACTAACTATGAACAATCTATAGTCATGACCACTGAAATAAACCTCATCTAAACGTTTAAATCGACGCCTATGATCAGGTAAATACCCGTTGTCATTATAAGCCTAGGTAGCCTTATTTACTCAGCCCCAGAGGAAAGAGTTGCAGCATGTTTTGTTCATCTTAAGATTTTCCCTTGTTGTTTTTCTTAGGGCTGCTTGTGTACTGTAGCAGAAGAGGCTTCAAAAAACAGCAGTGCCAGGGTCCTCGAGGGTCAGCGAGGCTCTGTTTTCTTCTCTAAACATGAACCCATGTACACAGTGCAGATGAGGACACTGGAGGCGTATAATGTCAAACTGTCTATGTGTCTGCGCCGCTACGAACCGAAGAAATGACACAGACAGACAGATTTGGAGTGGCTGTAGTCGGTGGGCCGAGGAGAGACCGCCTGACACAGCGCATCTCATCACCACGTCCTCAAACACTACAGCACGCGTACAGGTAAGAGCAGACACTGAGGATGCCCTGGAGAACCCCCCTCTACTTTCTCTCTCTCTCTCTCTCTCCATCTCTCTCTCTCTCTCTCTCTCTCTCTCCATCTCTCCATCTCTCTCTCTCTCTCTCTCTCTCTTCATCTCTCTCCATCTCTCGCTCTCTCTCACTCTCTCTCACTCTCTCTCTCTTGCTTGCTCTCTCACACACTCTCTCTCTCTCTCTGTCTCTCTTCATCTCTCTCTCTCTCTCTTCATCTCTCTCTCTCTCTCTCTCTCTCTCTCCATCTCTCCCTCTCTCTCTCTCTCTCTCTCTCTCTCTCTCTCTCTCTCTTCATCTCTCTCTCCATCTCTCTCTCTCTCTCTCTCTCTCTCCATCTCTCCATCTCTCTCTCTCTCTCTCTCTCTCTTCATCTCTCTCCATCTCTCGCTCTCTCTCACTCTCTCTCACTCTCTCTCTCTTGCTTGCTCTCTCACACACTCTCTCTCTCTCTCTGTCTCTCTTCATCTCTCTCTCTCTCTTTCTTACTCTCCCACTTCTCTCTTTCATACTCTCCCATTTCTCTTTCATACTCTCCCATTTCTCTCTTTCATACTCTCCCATTTCTCTTTCATACTCTCCCATTTCTCTCTTTCATACTCTCCCATTTCACTTTCATACTCTCCCATTTCTCTCTTTCATACTCTCCCATTTCTCTTTCATACTCTCCCATTTCTCTTTCATACTCTCCCATTTCTCTCTTTCATACTCTCCCATTTCTCTTTCATACTCTCCCATTTCTCTCTTTCATACTCTCCCATTTCTCTTTCATACTCTCCCATTTCTCTCTTTCATACTCTCCCATTTCTCTTTCATACTCTCCCATTTCTCTCTTTCATACTCTCCCATTTCACTTTCATACTCTCCCATTTCTCTCTTTCATACTCTCCCATTTCACTTTCATACTCTCCCATTTCTCTCTTTCATACTCTCCCATTTCACTTTCATACTCTCCCATTTCTCTCTTTCATACTGTCCCATTTCTCTTTCATACTCTCCCATTTCTCTCTTTCATACTCTCCCATTTCTCTCTTTCATACTCTCCCATTTCACTTTCATACTCTCCCATTTCTCTCTTTCATACTGTCCCACTTCTCTCTTTCATACTGTCCCATTTCTCTTTCATACTCTCCCATTTCTCTCTTTCACTCTCCTATTTCTATTCTGTACTATCTCAGTTCTCTCTTTTATATTTGTTTTCTCCAGTTATTCAATCTTGTTTATTTCCCTCTATTCATAGTATCTCGTGTCTCTCTGCCTTCCATACTCTCTTGTTTCACTGTTACACTCTCTTGTTTCTCTCATTCTTACTCTCATTTTACTCTTTCATCCTATCTTGTTTCTCTTTTATTCGGTCTCATTTTTCTCCCCATCTTCATACTGCAGTTTCTTTCTCTTTTCCATACTATCCCATCTCTCTCTCATACCACTTCATTTGTCTCTGACTTTTATACTTTCTTGTTGTGTCTCTCTGTGTTACATCATTCCTCTCTCTCGCTCCTACTCTCTCCTTTGTGTCCCTCCTGCATGTTACCCTGTTTCTCTCGCTCTCGTCTCTCTGTCTCTCTTGCTTTTCCCATTCGTTCTCTTTCAGACTGCCCACTGTATCTGTCTTTCATTCATTCTACCTTGTTTCTCTCTCTCACTCACAGCCCTTCCTGCCCCCCCTCCTCCCACCCCCCCGTCTGCCTCAGCACCGCTGCACCCACGCACTCCCGTGCGCTAAGCTAAGGATCTGTGGGCTTATTTGCATTTTTTCAATCGGATTTGGGAATCTCACATTAATATCTGTGCTCACAGATGCCTGCCAGGACGTCTGTTCAGCAGCTGCTTCCCCACTGCGATGATTCACTGTGTACCAATTCGTTTTCATCTATTTCCGACTTTGTAGTAAAACCAGAGAAAAACATGGTGAAACTACACGACCTGGCGGCTCGAAACTCTGGAGCAGTTTATATATATTTGTTACCCTGTTCTTCAGTGGTCAGGACCCCCACAGAGCAGGCGGGTCACTGTCCGCACTGCAGCGACACCGACGCCGTGGTGTTGTGTTAGTGCATGTTGCGCTGGTTTCGAGTGGATCAGACACAGGAGCTGTTAAACACAGTGTCCACTCACTGTCCACTCTATTAGACACTCCTACCTCGTTGGTCCACCTTGTAGATGTAAAGTCAGAGACGACAGCTCATCTGCTGCCGCACAGTTTGTGCTGGTCATCCTCTAGTCCTTCATCAGTGGTCACAGGACGCTGTTGGCTGGATGGTTTTGGTTGGTGGACTGTTCTCTGATCCACTCGCA